>NW_008238454.1:414156-419695 GCF_000691975.1 Corvus brachyrhynchos | reverse complement strand
AGCGGGGAGGCGGAGGGGCCTAAGGGGTAATAGAGCAGCTGGACCGGCGGGTTAAAGCCAAAAGGAAGCCGAGACCTCTGACTGACTCTTTCCTCCAAAAAATCTGGGAACTCCAAGCACGCTGCAGGGAGAGAGACAGAAATCCCCTTCAGTCCCACTGAAGGTCTCCAGGGAATCCAGCAAAAGGAAGAACATCATCAGCCAGAAACTGCAAGTGGAGCTTTCGATGGGCAAAAGCCATTTGTGACCTGGAGACCATGCCTTGAGCTTCAACAGCTGAGAAAGCATCGCAGATTATAAAGCCTGTGCAGGGCAGAGCATCCCTAGGGACAGAGCTGGGGGCAAGGCTGTGACACTGCAGCCGGACAAGTGCACTCTGCTCTGGCAGCAAGCATGAAGGTTCCCCTCCTGGACCTGGCCTCCAGCAGGGCCTTAGCAGAGTATCTGTCTGAAATGGCTCTGCCTCTTGAAAAAATTGGACCTCAGAGAAATCAAATCATCAGAGCAGGGTGGTACTGGTTTAGGGCTCCTGAAAAGAGGCAGAGATGGACCGAGAGCTGCAGTGCTCCTCATTGAAAACTATCCGAAATTAACAGCCAAGTCAATAATGGGCAAACCAGAAAATAAAGAAAAGCCAGCAGCTTATGCAGGGTCCTGTGCTCCTCAATGTATTTAGCAGTGACAGAGTTTTCCATGGATGCAGTGTTATTCCAGGCAGACTGTACAATGTGGCTCATGCCAGTGGAGGAATTAGACCTGGAGAAGTGGCAGCAGCATAATCTTGCGGAGCAGCCTAAAGCATCCACGGTTTCTACTGTCAATCTTGAGTACAGCACTGGTGTTTTCAAAACATTTCCAGTGAACGTTTCAGGGGCACCTTCCTGAATACTGATGTATAGTTTGTAGTCTGTCCCTTGCACCTCTTCTTTTTACTTGTGTTTGTTACTTGTACCTTTCCTCTGCTGTTGAGGTTCAGGTTGCTGAGTAACATGCTGGTAATTCACATCAGATTCCAGTTTGACTAGATGGATAATTTGAACCATCATCAAACTTTTACTTCATGTTTCCTGCCCACCTTCCTAGCCCATTTCTGCATCTGACAAATGGCACAGAGTTGCCCAGACCTCCTGACTTGCTCACAAGACAGTTTGATTACTGCTTTAATACATTTGCTTTCCTTTAAGTAAGTCATTAATGCACAAGAGGACATTTGCTTTCACCCTTGACAGCCTTGGTTCTCAAATAACATTTTCTAGGGGATTGTAGCAGAGGCCTTTGTGGAAGACCAGCTGGACCAAGGATGAGCTGCATTTTCATAGCATTCTACTAATGAATGTGGAAACCTTGGTTTTGCAGCAGGAGAGTCACACAATGGTCATGGCCTTATCTCAGTATTTTCACCCATCGTTGTTTGACCTCAGCTGGGTATCACCACTGCCCTTCCCCAAAAGCAGCTGCCTGCTCCAGAGGACCTTGCTAGATCTAGGCTCTTGATTTATCCTGAGAAAACCCATTCCAGTCCCTCTACAGCTGTTTGCTTTCATCCATTTTATTTCTAGTCTGAGTCACCACTCCTGGCTATTTGTGTGGTACTTTAACAGCATTGAGTGCTCCAGGTTTTAAGTGATGTTCTCTCACTTCCAGGAGACCAGAGGCACCTCCCTGCTGAGCCCAGGGCAGCCTGCTGAAGTGACTGCCTTCCAGGCACTTCCCAAGGGCTGGCAGTCCTGCTGCTCCCCTGGGCTGCCTTTCCCCCACCTTCCTGAAAGATGCCTGTCACTTCCAGCCACCTCTGCTCTGCCCTGTGGCTGTGTCATGGTTTACAATCTCTGATGCTTTTTCAGAGCTGTTGGAGCTCAGGGCATGGTCCCCAGGTCATAAATGGTCCTTGCCCACCACAGCTGCCATTTGCAGTTTCTGGCTGATGAGGTTCCTCTTTTTTGCTGCGTTTCCCCTGGAAGGATGTTCAGTGGGATTGAGGTGGATTTCTCTGCCTCTTTCCCCCCAGCCAGTTCCCTTCAAGTACTTCTTGCAGCTCACTTGTGGGCTTTGGCCTTCTGGCTTTTTTATGGATGAATTTATGCATTTGTTCTCAGGCTGTTTCAATGTGCTTTGTTTATTTGGGAGCTTGGCTGCACAGCCCACTCTTCATTTTTTCCTGCTTTCATGTTATATTGACTTTGTGCCTACAGCATGAGCTACCCACAGCTGTGCTCTTCCACACATGGTGGCTTTTCCCGTTCTTTGGGGTCAAAATTTTTCTGTGTTGTTCACTGTAAGTCCCAGAGCCTGGTTACCTTCCAGCTTAAACAGAGACTGGTAGAGTGGTCATCACATTCAGCTGCTTTCCCAACTCCTCTTATGCTGAGACCTTTCTTGGTGCCAGCCACCAGCTGAGGTTTGCTTTGTTGTGGATATGATCCTTGAGGACATCAGGGAAAGTGTCCAAGGAACCCTTGCTCTTCAGCATCCAGGAAACCAATTTGAAAAGTGCCTTCAGAAAAGCCTCTTACTTATTTTCTTTTATGTGTCACTGCTGCCCAAATGGACCATGCCCACGAGCTCCTCCCCAGCACTTCAACACTGTTTAGAGACCTCACAGCAGCCAGCATCTTTGTCCTGGGCAGACAAGGTACCACAGTGTGTCCCTGTATGTTGGTCAAGCCCCTGCAGGACACCTGATCCCTTTGGGCCAGCACTTTTCTCAACCACACTGTTCCTGGAAGAGCCATGTGTTGTCTTAGCCTTTGTCCCCCAAACAAGGCTGAGGTGCAGCAAGACACGCCAGCTGCTCTGGAGTAGAGCGTTTCCCTTCAGTACAGACATCCCTCTGAAGCTGTCATGATTTTAGCTGTGAGAGCACCTTTTCTGGCACAGCCATGTTTTCTCCCTCATCACCACAACCTGCAGCCCCAGCCCAGAGGGGTGGGAAAGGTGTCCTGGTCTCAGGCACTGGGCCCAGGCTGGCCTCACATCCAGCCCAGTCTCCAGACCCTGGGGACAGTGCCACATCACTGGTACCTGGGCTGCTGCCACTCATGTACTTGGCCTCGTGGTGGGCTGGGGTGGCCTCCTGCCTTGCAAGATCTCCAGGATTTGTGTGCTCCAGATTCAATGCTAAACCCCTCAATTTTCAAAATCCTTTGGGGCCCAGGCTGCCAGGCCTGCATATGTTAGTGACATTAGCAGCTACTCTGTTCCCTTCTAGGTACATCCCAGTGGTCCAGCTTGTGCCCTGCCACAGCTTTGCAACAAGTGCCCCTTAATGTACTGCTTTTCCCTGATAGTCCTTTCATTCCTCCTGTGAGTTGCTTCCAGCAGAGCGACACCTACCCTCTGTCCCATCGAGGTGTGTGATGCCGCATGTACCTGTGTTTGAAGCGAAGGTTTTTCAATAGACACCATCTTCTCAGAGGGCCAGCTTGCACCCCAAACAACATTGTCACCATTGCTTAGCTCTATTCCCTCCGTTCTGTATTTTTGACAAATGGTTCCTTGCATTGACTCCATATATTCACTCCTTGTTTCCCTGCTTGTCATACCCAGTGTCTTGCTTCTCCATTCTGATGTCACCTCCCGTTAGGCATTTTTGTGATGTTAAAAAACTCTTCACTCAGAAAATGTTCCCAGTTTGTTGTTTTGGGTTTTTTTTAGTTGCCTTCCTGAGGGATGTCCATCAGTTCCAGCCACTTCTCACACTCTGTGGCCAGGCTGTGGGGGCCACAAAGCTCTTTTGGAGCAGTTGAAGCTCTCAGCACAGTCCCCAGGCCACTGCCAGCCTTTCCTCATTACAGCCACTGCTTGCTGTTCCTTGCTGACAAACTTTCTCTGCTTCCCACGGTTCCCCTTTGAGGATGTTAACATGACTGATGGATTTCTCCTCTCTCCTAACAGCCTTTGAGTGCATTGCTGTCACTCTCCAAAGGGACTTTTCGGTGCCAGTGGTGGGGTTGCAGCTGTCACAGGCAGAACAGGGCTAAGCTGAAGACGCTTTTCCACCCAGGTCTGGAGCCAGCAGCAGCCAGAGAGCAGCTATGTGCCTGGGAACCCTGGTGTACCCTCTCTGGTTTCTTTCCATTTTATCCATGATACAGATGCATCCACATACCTATTCTGGCACCCTGGTTCCAGCATCATGTTTCAGAGAAGCACGTAAGTATCTGTTCTTGCTCTGGCTCCTTATTTTTATGTGCCTTGTTAAAGCAGCTCTTTACTGCTTCCCACACAAATGTTGTCACCTCCTGTCCTAGTCTCTAGTGGAGTCTCAGGGGTTTTATGATTCCAGCTCATAGATGAATCATCTTGTCTTTAGCTGAATTGCTCAGTGGTTTCCTCCAGCACCCCTCTCCCACCTCTGTCGCGTGGGTACCTCTGTGGTGTCCCCTCCCTGGGTGCCTCCATGGACAGAGACCCTTTACTCCTCCCTGCATCCTGTAAGAGACTGCTCGGATAGCACGTGAGAGCCAGTGCTTCTGAGTCCCAGAGGAAAGAAGTAGGTTTTTGCAGTGTCAGCTTGCCCTCTTGTGCCTCACATTGCTCTCCACCTGAGTTGCAAGGTCTCCTTTCATTTTTGGAGGCAGGTTGCTTTGGCTGCTTTTTTTCCCTGCCCTTTCAGCCCTTCTGGGGATTGCTGTTTATTCCTGGGTTAGGAGAACGCTCCCACAGCCAAACTCCTTACCTTGTTGCACCTGTCTAACCCAGAGTTCTGCTCCCTTCACACAGGACTGTCACCTGCCTGCATCAATGAGTCCACACTCACCGTGGGACATGTGAGCTAAACCTGGATGCTAGTCCAGTGTCTCCATTTTCCAGGGACAACAGAGGTGGGATTTTTATGTTCCTGGAGCCAGCCAAGATGCCCCAGGGCATTGGATCCAACAGGGACCTAGAGCCACTCTGCCAGCAGCTGGATGCAAGGAGGGCTGCGATTCCGCTGGCATTCTGTCACTTGCACTTGTCCTTGCTCTCAGGTCTATGCCTGGTTTTGCTATTAGCCCGTCTCCAGAGATCTTAGAGCTTCCCTGTCTTCCAAAATACATATATCTACAATGAGCACTTCAAACTCAGAGAGGAAATACACTGAAAAACCTTCACTGTGTAGCTAAGACCTAGATCACTCATCAGAGCAAAGTTTGGAGTTAAATGCAATAAGCTGCTCAGGCTGATAGAAGAGCAGTTGCAGAGAGGTATGTCCACCAGGGTAAGGGAAACCTTTTGCCTTCCCTGGCCTGCTTTATCTGCACACAAGCCCCTGGTGGTGCCAAGCCCAGATGGAGCTGGGGCTCTCCAGCACGCTGCCGACCGGCACAGCTGGGTGTCAGGGCATGGAGGTGCATAGGTTCCCCTGCCTTCTCCACCCAGCAAGGAGAGATCCCGGGCCCAGTCCCTCCTGGAGGGCGGACATCCTTGTCAGCCCAGGCTTCCAAGGGTGCTACAGGTTCTTCGGGGGCCTCTGCTCGGCTGCGGCCCTGCGGGGTCTGGGTCTGGCCGGGGCAGGGCGGAGGGACCGGGCCCGGCGGAGCGGCAGGCGGCGCCGGGC
>NW_008238454.1:402362-413872 GCF_000691975.1 Corvus brachyrhynchos | reverse complement strand
GGGGCCAGGCGGGTGAGCCCCCGGCCGTGTGGCGTGCTCCAGATGTGCCACATCCACGGGCTCCCCCATGCCCACCAGCCTCTGATCCCTCCCCCTGAGAGGCACCTGTGTCTGACAGGTTCAGGCTTCGCTGCCTCCCGCAACGTGCCAGGATGCTGCTGGGCCCAGGGATGCACGACTGCGCCGGACGCCTGCTCCCTCAGCCAAAAAGCAGGAGTTCAGGTAGCTTGTGCCCAGGGCCCTGTGCCATCAATTTCAGCCTCAGGAGCATCCATGTGCGAGGGTGACCATTAACTGTGTGGCGTCCATCCTGCTCCCAAGCACTTGCTCCATGGTCAAGTGCCAGCTGCACGCTGCCCCCTGGATGACCAGGATGGTGTCCCAGGGCCCCCGCACAGCCCAGGCGTGGCAGAGGCGGGCTCTGCGTGGGCAGCCTTCGTGCAGCGCTGTGCCACACAGTCATCAGCCCAGTTTCATCCTCCATTTCATCCGGGGGGCTGGCTCCCCTCCAGAGCAGCTGCCAAGTTGTGCCTGGCGAGGCCCCGGCTCTGTCCTCCCTCTTTGCCTGTGAAGGCAGCTGCCTGCAGCTGTGCTTGGTCAGGGGGAGGGAGTCTGACAGCCCTGGTCCAAGGCAGGCAGGGTGCTTTTGGGGACAGTGCTTTGCTCTGCCCCAGCCCAGGAAAGCTGAGCATCCCACAGAAATTCAGGGCTGGTTGCAGAGCTCCTTGTGTCCTGGAGCTGTGGGTGGGCTCGTGCTGCTTTTCCTTGCTTTCAGTTTATGGTGTTGGGGCAGGGTGGGCATGGGCAAATAGCTCTAGGCAAAGCTCTTGGGGAGTGTGAACCTGAAGGAAACCGAATATTGGGCCAATTTTTTCCCTGCCACCCCACATTACAGCCAGGCTGAAAAAGCCAGGCTTCCTCTTGTGCTGTGCATGAAAATAAAGAGACTAAAAAGAGTGGTCCTGGATCATAGCAATTAAGGGCCTGCTTGGCTTAAACACGTAAGTCTGGTCTTACGTGCCTAGTGGGGGGAAAATACAAGCAGTACCACTGGCTGGGAAATCCCATGGAAAATAAGGCACATGCCTTTGTGGTGGCAGAGGCTAGTCAGTGTGATGAGCTACCAGAAGAGACAGTAGGCTCCCAAGTGCTTGAATGTCCAGCCTGCCCCACCATGTGCTTCCTAGGAGCTGGGTTTCAGCCAGCACGTGCCACCAGGATGGCCTGGTCAGCCTGAGGAGCTCTTTGGCCAGAAATCTGCAGGTTTGCAACAAACCAGGCACATAGGATGGGAGAAATCTATGAATGGCTCCCCCCCTTCTTTCAGCCATCCACAGCTGTTGAGGAGAGGGCGGCAGAAGGGGGCCCAAGGGTGGGGATAGGAAATCTCAGCAACTCCCTGATGACCCTGCCTGTTCCTCTGTGCAGGATGGTTCCCCCACCACCTGTCAGCAAGCCCCATGTGTGCCTCTCCACTGTGCTCATCATGACCAGCCTCGTCCTCATGGATGCCTACCTGGTGGAGCAGAGCCAGGGCTCCAGGAAGCTGGGCATCTGTGTCATGGTGGCAGTGGGTGACATATGCTTCCTGCTGGTCCTCCGCTATGTGGCTATCTGGGTTGGGGCAGAGGTAAAGACAGCTAAGCGAGGATATGCCATGATCCTCTGGTTCCTGTATGTCTTCGTTCTGGAGATCAAAGTCTACTTTGTATACCAGAATTATAAAGCTGACCGGAAAAGCTTGGATCTCATAGCCCGCAAAGCGTTGACCTTGCTGCTCTCCATCTGCATCCCAGCTCTCTACGTGTTGTTGGTGGCCACAGAGCACATGGAGTACGTCAGAACATTCAAGAAGAAGGAAGATCTCCGCAACCGCCTTTTCTGGGTCATTGTGGACATGCTGGATGTGCTGGACATCCAGGCCAACCTCTGGGAGCCTCAGAAGCAGGGGCTGCTGCTCTGGGCTGAGGGCATCATGTTCTTCTACTGCTACATCTTGCTCCTGGTCCTGCCGTGCGTGTCCCTGTGCGAGATCAGCATGCAGGGGATCGGCATCGTGCCGCACCGGATGATGCTGTACCCCATGCTGAGCATGCTCACCGTCAACATCACCACCATCTTCATCCGAGGCAGCAACATGGTCTTCTTCAGGGATGCCCGGGTCTCCAGCATCTTCATGGGCAAGAACATGCTGGCCATTGGGATGAAGGTCTGTATGTTTGTGCAGTACCAGCGGCACCAGCACCACACGCCCCCGGGGCCGGACCCACAGCACAGCGCTCCAGCCCAGCCGCCCACGGGGCTGCGCAAGGCCCGGGACCAACCTGCCTGCCCCGAGGAGCTGGCCCAGGACAACACGTGACGAGCCAGCAGGAGCTACAGCCTGGGCATCCCCATGCCTGGCCGTACCTACAAACCCGGGGCAGGCCGCTGAGCTCCCTGCCTGGACAGAGGGCAACAGCCCTGCTCCCTCCTTCCCTGGGCAAAGCTGCTCAGGGCCCCGAGAGGCGCATGGCGAGGGCCCCCACAGCAGTCTCTGTAAGGCTGCAGAGCAGTTTGGAACCTCAGCACCCCACCTGGTAAACCAGCAGAGCAGAGGAGGAAGCCAGGGTCGCCTGCTGTGAGTTGTGTCTGGGTGAGGCCAGGCAGCCCAACCCTGTGCCAGGCTCTCTGCCAGTGCTCCCCGTACAGCACTGCTCTCTGGCCAGCCAGGGTGCCACACGGGGACACAGCGGGTCACCCACTCTGCTGTTGTGGTTGGCCCTGGCTCCAGTGTGGTCCTTGGCAAGCAGCCTGCTCCCCACTGTGTGAGCCGAGGTCCCCATGCAGGGGGAGCAAGGCCTGGGCCTCCCCCTGCTGTCACCCCTCTCAGCCAGCTGCAGGCCTGGGGGGACCCAAAAAGGGGTGACTGTCCTTTTTTGTATCTCCCTCTTTGCAATAAAAGACCTGAGCCCTGCAGCCTTTCTATGTCTGTGTCCCTGCCAGCAGCAGCTCCTGTGGGAGGCTGTGCCTTGTGTGATTGGGTGTCCAGCTGCAGAGTGTGTGGAGAGGCTCACCCAGTGACTACCTAGGCCTGGGGAGAGCATTCCAGGCCACTGGGTCTGGAGCCATTCCTCCTGGTCCACAGGTCCTGTGAGAGTCTGGTGGGCTCTGAGGGTGTCACTGGCAGGGTGTGTGTTGGCAGCTTTGTCAGCCACCACCGCCTGTGCAACCAGTGCAGTCACATCAACTGGGACCAGTCATGCCCAGGGACACCCACAGCAAGTCCCCACACTCCACTCGGAGGGACACCAGTGCAGGTCTGCCCAAATCGCCTTAGAAACAAGGAAAATAAGCCAACTGCTTGAGGCTGGGAGGCTACTGGCAAGAGCAGCTCTCCAGCAGTAGGAAGCTCTCAGGAGATGTTGGAAGCATCTCCTTCCCTTGGAGCTGGTGCTGCCGTGCTGCTGCCTGCCCAATACCCAGTGTCACCTCACCCCGGGCTGAGCTGGGCAATGCCCCAGGGCTTGCCCTGCTGCAGGGTGCTGGGCCCAGGAGCTGGCAGGCACACAGGCCCCGGGCTCACTGCCACCGTAGGAAGACCTTTAGCTCCAGAGGGGCAGGAGGGGAAAGCACGACCACTTTGGGGGTGCACCAGCCTTGCCACCTGCTGCACCAGACCTACAAGCAGCAGGGGCTGGGGATACGTGGACTCAGGGATGCTGAGGAGTGCCATGGGATACCTCAGCAAGGCCCTGGCAGCAGGTCTCAACAAGCTGGCACGTCCCATATCTACTGCCTTCCCCCAGTTCCACTGCGACTTGTCACCAGAGCAGGACTTGCGTCATCCACAGGAACTTCAGTGGAGGCAGGTGCTTCAGCAACACCCTCAGGCCGGCTGACCTGCTCCTTGTTCCACGTTTTGCTCCCAGCAAGGCCTGTCCCCAGGCCCCAAACACCTGTGGCCACCCACACAGCACAGCTGTGGCCAGGCACTCTCCCAGCACACCCTGACCTGTCACACTGGGGCCACCTGGGCCATCCCCTTGTCAGCACAGCCACAGCAGACATGGGCAAACGGAGCAAGGAGAAGCAAGAGGGCTGGTGTTCAAACATATTGGAGAGAGGCATTGACTCCTCTGAGTTCAAACACTTTTGACTGTAACAGCACTAACAGTGGGAATAGAGGATAACAGGTACTTTATTTCATACAGGATCAGTTTCCTAGAAGTATTAATAACGCTGTGGAGATGACCCTGAGAAACCAAGCTGCTCTGAAGGAGAGATCCCAAACAGCAATACCTGAGCAGTCACAGCACGCCCCATGTATGAGGAAGGCCAGCCACACCTAGATCTGCATCACCAGGAGCAGCCCATGTGGAGCAGAGTGGTCCTCTCACCCTTACTCATCTCTTGTGAGACTACATCCAGACACTGACCCATGCTGGGCCACAAAAAGACAGCTGTTGGTTGTCTGGGCTGACTCCAGTTGGGTATGGGAAAGCTGTCAGCGGCGGGAGCACTGCTAGGAAAGGCTGAGGGAACAGGATTTATTCACCCTTAGGAAGAGGAGGTTTTGGGGAGACCTTACAGCACCCGTTTCCCACCCACCCCCCAGAGCTGTGACAAAGCTGCTGAGAAGACAGAGCCAGGCACTTTACTGAGAACAAGACAGTGATTGTGCACTAACACGAGGAAGGTTTCCTGGATGAGGGGACAAAAAGTTCCGTCTTGAGAACCTGAAGCAGTAGGGCAGAGGCCAAGAGAGGCGAGGGCATCTGTCCTTGGACATTACCAGACCCCACCGAAGCAGCTCTGGGCAACCTGATCTGAAGTCAGGGTTGCTGCTCTGAGCAGGCATTGTCCCACATCCTTTTCTGCCTCAGTGGAAATCTGAAAAGATCTGGAGTAGAGCCAGCAGTGCAGGGCACGACTCAGGCTTTCCTTGCTAGAGTTAGAAATGAGCAGGTGCAAGGGCAAAGACAGCTGTCATCACCATCAGCATCTGCAAAACACACCACCCAGGCATGACCTAAACCACAAGCAAAGAAGGTACTTCAGCTACAAAAACCCCACTATTTCCTTCGGCTCAGCCTCTGCTCTGCTGCCTTACAGCACCACTGTGCAGTGAAAGGCAGATCCTGGGAATTGGGATAACCATCTCCCAGGCCTGGCCAAGGCAGAATGAGTCCCAAATGCCAGACAACAGCAGGACTGTCCAACAGTCACAGGTTCTTCTGTGAGGGCAGATGGCGCTTGTCTTTGATGGCATTCCTCTTCCTCTTCTTGTTCAGGAAGCTCTCCAGCTTTCCACTCCTCTTCAGCTCTGCATACTTCTCAGCTAGTTCCAATTTCCGCTTCTCAGCTGTAAAGTCAAGTTTTATACTGAAGCCCAAAACATCTCTACAGAGCAGCCCCTCCTCACCTCTCCCTCCCTGGTCCAGGCTTAGCTTGTCCCTTGAGTACCAGCACTAGAACAATCCCCCCCACAGCTCTGTGGAATAGTATGGACACTTTGCTTCCAGTGCTTGAATTCCTGCCAGCAGTACTCCCTCTGGATCTTCCTGCAGCATGCTCACACCAAGTACTTACATTTCTTTAGGAAGAAGGGTTTCTTTCCCTGCTTGGCCAATTCCCTCTGTTGTCTTTTCAAAGTCAGCTCCCTCTCTCTCAACTTCTGCTGTTTTTTCTGTGCCTGTTCCTGCTGTGTCTGTACAAAAAGGGTGGCCTGTGTCAGCATCAAGGCAGACCTCAGGTCACACATCCTCTCTCCCAGTGCCTCACAGAGAGGAGATGCTGCACTGAACTCACCATACGGTTCAGGAGCCGCTGAAGTTTCTCCTTCTGTTCCATGTTCCGGCATTTCTTCAGCTGCTTCTGAACCATCTGAAGAAGAGAGCAGAAAGCTGCATGACTGCCTGCCTATCACCTCCACTGTGAAAAACCTTTGAAGAAGTAGCCCCTGGCAAGCAAGGTTCTTCCAGGCAAGGATGGGCACAGAGCATCACCTCCTTCTCCTGCTTCTTGATGCTGTCCAAGAAGCTGTAAGTCTTCATAAATATTTCAGGCTTATATTCTCCAGACAGGTCATCAAATCGAGGGTCTCTCTGGACCTGACAGCAGGGAAGGCAAAGGCAAGAGCTGTAGTCAGTGTCAGCCTGCTTGCTCTCCTTTCATGGATCAGCCACTGTTTTCCCCAGCAATGTTATGTTCCCACCACTGAAACATCTCCAATTGGCAAAGATCAAGTACGACGGTCAAGGTGGCATCCCCAAAGTCATGCCTGCATCCAGTTTCCCATGCAACAGACATCTCCACATGCAAGTCTGCCACCCAGGAATATCCAGGAACAGCAGCAGGAGTGCTGCCTCCAAACTCCTGCAACTCCCAGACCAAGAGCTGGCTGAATATGTGTTGTCAAGGTGATGGATTTGGGAGCTCAAACCTATCTAGATTTTCACAGATTAACTGGGTCAGGTCATGCAAAAAGGGAGAGACAAAAAGAAGTCTCTAACTGTGGAAATTTCTATATTCACATGATCCAGCAACGGTAAGTGAAAAGTTACATTCAGATGGAAAGTAGATGGACATCTGGAGTCCCAGGATTAGTACTGAACAGTGACCATGGTTTGCAGTGAAACTGTCATTGGTGGCAGTCACTGCGCCTTCTAGGAACGCCTGGGTCACAAACTCTCAAGTTAACCTGCACCTGCTCCTGCACCCACCCACTGTTCTCCCCAGGGAAACGCTGTCACTGTCTGCACTCGGCAGTGGTCCAGCCCTGTTCTCCAGAAGTAGCCTGGGCCATCTGCAGTAGCCCCATTCCCAAGTGTGTGCCCTGTCAGCAGCGCTCAGGGAAGTCATGAACTGGGGAGGGGCAGCACTCACCTTCTTCCTAACAGGGACGACTTGTCGCAGGAAAGGTACAGGCTTCTTGGCAGACATCTCCAGTGGCCTGAAAATGAGAAAAGTGTATTTAAGAGGAGCAGACATCAGAATGAGGCCCAGGCTAATATGCTGGGAGGTTATTTGGACCCTCAGAAGAAGATTACTGCACAACTCAACTCTCCCAACTCAATCCTCACCATGATACCTAGAGAAAGCAAAGAGGTGACTCAGTCAAGAGCCACAGAAGGCTACAAGAACCAGATGTATCAATGTGTGGTTAAAACAGCCCACACAGAACCTGAAACAACTCCACTGTCTCAAGTGAAAACCTACCACCTGCATCAATAAATGTGCTGTACTGATTATTCCTCTCATGGAGTCACAGAATGGCTGGGGGTGGAAGGAACCTTTCCTAAAGCAGGGTTACCTAGAGCAGGTTGCACAGGATTGCACCCAGGTGGGTTTTGAGTATCTCCAGAGAAGGAGACTTCACAACCTCACTGGTGAGCCTGTTCCAGTGCTCAGTCACCCTCACACTAAAGAAATTTTTACTTGTATTCAGGTGGATTTCAAAGATAGGGAGAGCAGCTGAGCAATAACATCTGCCAGCTCCCTCAGCACTCATGGGTGTCACAGCTGGGAATTTCTGCACTGGCCTGGTAGTCACAAAGAGAGGCCAATTCCACTATGGCCAGGCTCAGCAAGAAAGCCCAGTTTAACACCAGTAAGGAAAGAACCAGCCCCCAGGAGAACAGGCTGCACAGCAGATGGCACATATCCTGAGAGGGACTCCACAATGAATCAGGACCGTGAGGATCACAGTGACAACCAATTAAAGGAACAAGTTCTCCTTGCAACACAGGCCTTCACAGCTTGATGTTTCAGGCACACAGGGGGGCCAGGATAAGGTGGGACAACAGGGTATTACTCTCCCCAGTATTACTTGGGTGCTGCATCCTGTGACTGGTCAGTACCTCAGGCAAGTTATCAGAAACGTGAGAAACCTGTGAACCACCTGCTGAGAGCACCACAGCCAGCCACCGGTGACACTGGGCCAGAACACAACCCCACAGGCACAGGTTTTCCAAATCCCTCTTAGGGCGGCGTTCAGTGTATTCTCACATCTGCTGATGTGGCTACAAGCCTGCACAGTGCCCTGGAGTCAGCTTTATACAGCACTGCTGAAGCCAGCTCAGTGCCAGGGGATTTTCCTGAAGCCCTTTCTTTAAGAAGCTCACTTCCGTAACAAAAACATGAGAGAAAAAGAATGTGGGATTTACAGCAATACATCACTTAAAGGATCAGAGGAATTAAACAAAAGCAGAATTATGCAAACTCTGTGGCAGAAATAGAGACACTGTGAGAAGATGTTGCACTACACAAAATCCCCCAGAGTTTTGGGTAAAAAGTAAAGCAGAAACATCATCCTAACCAACTCTTTATGGCAGGAGAAATGGTTTTTGTGTTCTCTGCTTGTGTATTGAGCAGAGATTCAGAAATGAGTTAGGGAGTGCCAGTGTAACAGAGGAAAGCCATTCAAATCACTTGGATGCCACTCTGAGGACTGAAAACTAGCTAAATACTACAAATAAAGGGTAAGGGTACTGCTCTTACCAGTGGGGGCCTGTGGAGAACTGTAAAAAGGTGTGATAGCTTTTGGTGTGTTGAATACAGGAAAAAGTCTGTGATGGTGAGTACTGTGGAGAGGGAAAAAAAGGAAACTGACCACAGACAAGCCACAGATGAGACAGCAGCAGAAGGATGAATGGAATTCCAGAACAATTGTCTGTGACTGTAACTCCAACCAGTGAGAGCCAGGCAGAAGATACTGATAAGCTGGAAGGGGTTTAGGAACCAGCAGGGCAACTATTTCAGGTCACAGTAGACACTATCACAGAGCCTGAGAGGCACATCATGCCAAGGGTTACAAGTGCCTTAATATAGAGGATATAAAGGTATTGAGTGCCAATTTAACTATCAAGTGACAGGTGGCTGCTGGGGATTTGAGGAGGACAGGATATTAAGAGCTCTGAAAACAGCACCAGACCATTCCCAAATGAAACACTATAGTGACAGGCATTATTGTCTAGTGTACTAAAGGAGATCTATGCCAGCTCCAAGGCAACACCATTGCTGTGAGAGGCTCCCAGTGTAATTTCTGGAGTGCAGAGAGCACACATTCACATTTTTCTGATCACAAAAGAGCCTCTTTACCCCTTTTTGCCTTGTTGCTGCTTCACTGTAGCTTTGGTAGGCTTCGCAGTTTTCTTCCCACCAGGCACCTTCTTGCTCACTCTCGTTCTTGCCTCACTCTGCACCCGCAGGAGTTCTTCAAAAGACATATCAGATTGATCTGGAAGAGAGCACAGGGCACACCTGAACTCAGCAGCTTCTCAAGGCACTTCTCACCCCCAAACTCCACCAAGAGGGATGTCTCAGAGCTTGAGACAGTGACACGAGCATAGCAGTGCCATCCCTGTACAACTGTGTGGCAGAAAGGAACCAGTGCATCCCTCAGCCTTCGATTCCTCTCCCATCAATCACTTCAGTCTTTACCACTGGAATAGAGCAGCCTTCCCCTCTTCCCAGTGTCTTTGCTTCTCTCTCCACTCAACAGCACACACAAGACCAGTACAAAGAGCAGTACGAGCTCTACAGTGGGCATTGCAAACTCTGAGGGGTCACCTCTCAGTCCTGACTTTCCCACTTTAACCTTTCCTTAATATCCCTTAGTGTCAGTAACCTTTAACATTTCTTATAACCAGAATGCAAAATTATTATCATCATACTATTCTTCATCCTAGATTTATACCTCTAGGTGTTCAGAACCAACAACTGAAAGCATTTCTTCAAGTCAGCACTTGGATATGCTCATTCCGCTCTCTTTTAAGGGCAAGAAGGGGTTTGCACTGAGTCCCTTGTGGAAGGGAAAGCTTTGACAAACTGACTTAGGTGGTGGTTGCCTGCCCAGCACCTCAGAGCAGTGACAGGCACATGGTCTTTCTGAGCCTTTGCAATACAAGACACCCCAACTGTGGCCCAGCAGGGACAATCACAGCCTGTCTGTGATACCTTGGCTGGATGCCAGGTGCCCCTCAAGCTGCTCTTGTAGCCCACTCACTCCCAAAGCCTTGCCACACAAACAGGATACACTGCCCCCTGAGTAAGGTTTGTGTGTGCTTTGCCAAATTCAGGAAGCAACATGAGGTCAGTCACATTGGCTCAGAGCATGGACTCATCCCAGGCACTCTCATCCTGGCAATAACCAAGACATTCTGCTTCAGAAACTACTCCCATCATCCAGAAAACATAATGGGCACAGCCAAGAGCTGCCTCAATAAACGTTTTCTTTTTGCTTGTTCTGAATGCTCAGGAACTCTGCTCTGATGATGGTCATTAGTGCTCTGAGGTGGGATCTGGGAACAGTGACTATCCAGTCTGCTGCACAGGGGACAAAGGAAATGTGAATACAGCATGATTTCATTGCACTGCTTCCCCTAAACACCCCTCCCATCCGAATTCTGAACAAGGACAGTCAAAAGGACAAAGAAAGCATTAAAGGAAAGGAATAACGATGTGGAAGATACTCTTGGCACTTGATGAAGACAAGGCACCGTCACTTGCACTCCAATATTCCATTTGGCTGCAAGTCCAAAACAATACTGTTTAAATAGCAAAGGCTTACAGGATGTCAATGAAAATGAGACAGAGACATCACATAAAAAGATGCACCATTTAGCAAAGGATTAAAAGGAGGTTTGGTATAAATCAGGCAAAGCAAAGGCATGCAGAGTGCAGAGTTTCCACTGATAAAGTATCTCAATACTGGTACAGGAGACCAAACCTGACTACCTGAAACCTAATGGAGAAAATGATTTCCACACAGTAGTATCAGTCCACAAAATACATCCTACTGTCTATTTGTAGGAGATTGAATTAACCACTCACAGTGATAAAAACATCACTGGACATCACTATAAAAAAAGAAGCCTGTTTTGGGGCAGAAGTGAATGGTCCCAGCAGGCATTCACTGCTGGGCAGCAGATTTGTCAACTGTGTGTGTGAAAAGGTTCTGGTTAAAAAGGCAGGATTAGCTTATTTTCCTTGTTCCTTGCATTCTTTCTCGAGGACTTAACTTCCCTATTTTTTTCTTTCCTTTTTTCCCCTTAGAATATAACTTACCTTTTCTCTCCTGTCTCTGTAGTCCATTTAATTTTCCCTCCTGCCATTTTTCCCCTTCATCCATTATTTTGTGGATTGTTTCCTCCTTTTTGCACCTCTTGATAAGCTACTTTTACCTGCTGATAACAGGGGCATTTCCTACTCACAAGCACAGCCTCCTCGTGTTTGCTCTCCTCCCACAGACTCCTGTGACACATGGACACCTTATGCCTTCCTCAGCTCAACCTGTAGGGAGCTGTACAATGTGCAGAGCACATCAGAGTGTCCAGGATGCAAGAACAGATGGCCTAAAGAAATACCTGATATCTGCCCAGTCGTTCCCTGCTGAGACAAAATCAGTGCTGGACTCTAACAGAACTCCTGCTGCTCCAGAAACAAGATCACAGAGGGCCCTGACAGATGGCAAAAGCAAAACTGCTGTTCCTGTTCCCATCCAGCTGTGGGAAGGAAAGAGGGCCTGT
>NW_008238454.1:401533-402294 GCF_000691975.1 Corvus brachyrhynchos | reverse complement strand
ATCTCCTCACCAGAGGAAAACAAAATGCCTACACCAGATGGTGGGGCACCTTGCCCACCAGAGAATCCCACTGCCAAAAGCTCACGTCTAGAGATGTGCCTCCCCCACGGCCCCACACCCTGGAGACCCTTTCACAAGGCAGCCAGTGACTCCTCACACCTGTGACACGCTGTGTTGTGCCCTGTATTTGACACCAGTGTCCGCTCCCTCACAATTTCCTTCAAGGGCTTTTGCCGTATTTTTCGTAAGGTTTTCATTCTCACCTGGATCGTTCTGAGATGAGGAAACCAAACTGCGTTCACTGCTGTGGATGAGAACCACCAACCCCCCGCCTGAACCTCAGCCCACGTTGTGCCCACAGCCACGCATCGCCTGCTTCTTCCACTCTCCTGTCCTGGGAGGGCCTCTCGAGCTCCTGCACATCTGAACTGCCACAGAGAATTGTCCCCGAGATGTGTGACATCTTCCACAGCAACCCGGCCTGGTGCGAGGTGTGTCCCCACCCACGGCAGGGCGGGTGGAACTGGGTGATCTTTAAGGTCCCTTCCAACCCAAACCATTTTATGGGTCTGTGTTTTCACGCACTGGGAAGGAGACGGGAGAAAAGAGGCCCCTACACGTGTTTGTTGCAGGGCCCTCTCACCCAGCTCCAGCGCAAACCCTGCTGGTGATCCCGAGCTGCACAGCCGGGCAGGCGAGGGAGGGGTGCAGGAGCTGGAGTACCAGAGGGCACCGAGCCGTGCGGCAGCTCGTTTCCCCCT
>NW_008238454.1:400642-401170 GCF_000691975.1 Corvus brachyrhynchos | reverse complement strand
TAGGCAAAAAGCGTTCCTTTCTGAGGTATGGGTGACGTACGCAAAGACCCTAGCGATACCCATCTAAGCAGTCAGTAAGTGTTTATGTGCAATATCTGGATCCCTCTGCACTGCTAGACTGAGCCGTCCTGATGCTGGATTTATCTCAGCCTAGACAAAGTTTCTAATACGAGTAATAAGTGTATAAAAGGAGGGTTTGCCACTGCCTCCAACCGGATCAGCTGCAGCTGTTAGAAGTGACCAAGAGGCTGAAAGGAGATGGGGATACTCATAGTGGCCTGCATTAGGAAAGGTACAGCCAGCAGACCAAGCGATGTCAGCATCTCTGTAGACTTGACACCTGTGAGAGCACACTTGGAATGTTGCATCCTATTTTCTGTTCAAAAGGAAAGCGGAGGAACTGGGGAGGGTCCAGCAGAGAGTTCCCAAGGCAGACAGAGGCATCGTCCTCGGTTTCCTCGGGACGGGGCCAGCGGCGCGGCGCGGGCGGCGAGAGGCTGTCGGCCAGGGCGCGGAGCTGCTCGGCCA
>NW_008238454.1:378832-400347 GCF_000691975.1 Corvus brachyrhynchos | reverse complement strand
CGAGGGAAGAGACAGAGTGAGCTGGCAGTAGGGCACGGCCCCAGGCTGCCTGTACAGCCCGCAGGCTGCCCCGATGAGCTCTGCCGTCGGTCACTAGTCTGGCCCCAGCGGGACAGAAGCCACACAGAGCAGAGTCAAGTCCGCAGCAGTCCTGCCCTCGCAAAGACATGGGGCTCAAATGGGCTTGCCTCTCCTCTGTATACTGTGGCAAAGCAGGATGCCCACCTCCAGGTTAGAAACTGCCTGTGACCTTGTAGACAGTGTATGGGGTGTGTAACCACTTCCCTGCCTCATCCTTTTTGGAGCAGGGAGTCACAACAGGGAGGACTGAATTCGCTTTGTCGCTGCTGTCCTGGATAGCCACGTTTCAGGCATAACCAGACCAGGGAGCCAGGGGACAGCACACACATTCCCAGGCCTGACACTCACCCACGGCTCTGTGCTGGGCAGCTGCCAAGTCAGCATCCTCAGGGTGCAGGAGGCTGTACCACGACTGACCGACCAGCTCCTCCCTGTGGTAGCCGAGGTGGTAGGTGACACTGGGAAAGACAAGGGGAGTGGGGACTGAGTGTTGTACAGAGCCTGCACTGTGTCAGCAAGGAGCAGCTGCTGCATGACGAAGAATGAAACAGCAGAGGTACAGAAATGAGTTGTAAATGAGGGAAGAGGTTTGGGAAGTGTTTGTGAGAGTCTCAGTGCTCATGCAGGGTCTAGCCTGCATCCCATACACAGGCTTGGTGAAGAGAAATGATTCTTGCTGCCTGAGATGTACAGCTGGAGCTGTGGTGCAAGCAGGCAGCCCTCACCTCTCCGTGACATCAATAAACGTCATGTCCAGGAGATGCATGCTCTGGAATATGTCATCCTGGGAAGCAGCTTCGCCATCTGTGGGCGACTGCACAACGGGTGTGCAGAGGGCCAGGAAGGCTGTGGTGGAGGGGGACGGTGGCCAGCGCAGGGCCACAAAGCGCCCACACACTGCCACGACCCGATTCCCCCCATGCTGCAGCCGGAAGGCCTTGGATGTACGCATCTCGCTGACAAAAGTGACTTCTGCAGGGAAACACACCGTTCAGAGGGTCAGGGGCTCCCTCACTCTGCTCCCAGCAGGGCTGGCCCTGGCTCTCTAATCACAGCCAAAGGCCAGAGCAGGGTGGCAAGATCCATGAGATGCCAGCTGAGGCCTCCCTTACCCCTGCCAGGCTCCTCCTGGGCAAGGAGGAGCTTCTTGTGCACATCCTCTCCCACTCGCCCATCCAGGATGTCAAAGACCGTGTCCCCTTGGGCAAGCAGCTCCACCTGATAAAGAGGGGGCTGCCCTCAGAGACTGTGCCCCTCTCAGTGGGCCCTGGCTGGCACCGTGGGGGCAGAGCCTGCTGGAGCCACAGCCCAGCATCTGCTGGGGCAGCGTGCTGTGCATGCAATAAAGGCACCAGGATGGGTATGGGGACAGTGACTGCAAATGCTCAGTGAGCAGTAGCCTTACCACGGAGAGGCCCAGCACCTGAGCCACGTTCTCTGAGATGTAGACCAGCTTGTTGTCGGCTGAGAGCACAAGCAGAAATCCCGGGAGCAGGGAGAGTAGTTCTGTGCCGAGGGCCGGACCCGCAGGAGGAGCCAAGCCTGCGTGGGGAGGAGGGTGAAGTGCTGTCTTGGATGGGGCAGGAGCAGTGCCCCACACAGAGCCAAGCCAGCGTGGAGTACAGCAGTGCTGAGGGTACCTGGAGGGAACAGCTGAGCCCCCCGCAGCCGGAGGCACACCAGGGCCATGGTGTGGAGGTAGGAGAGCCGCTCCTTCTCCTCTGCGGAGATGGGCAGCAGGGAGCGCAGTGCCTGCAGCTCCGCATTGATCTGGTCTCGGCGAGCCTTGGAGGCACTCTTGGTTGACCTGCAAAGCCAGCCAGCCATCTGGGACACGTGTCCAGGGAGGGAAAGGGACTGCATTCCCTGCCTGTCACTGTGGGAAGAATTGCAAGCTCAGGGATATGGAGTGGAGATGCTCAGCACCCGTGCCAGCTGCTGCCTCTAGGAGAGCAAACCTTGTGGGCACAGGCAGAGGTGCTCAGGCCTGCCCAGGGGCACACGCCGCTGCTATGGCTGTTGCCTCTCCTGCTGGGCACCAGGTTGGACATGTGCTTTGGTAGGGAGCCCATGTGACACAACCTCCCCACCAAACCCAAGGATGGAAACTGCATCCAGACCTGGAATGTGCACCCCAGCAGAGTGCAATATGCCTTTCCTCTTAAACCACCTAAAATACCTCTGCCCCTCCAAATTTCTGCACCTCCTCCCCATGCACCAGCTGGCAGTCCCGCTGTCCCAGGCTGGTGTCAGCATCTTGCAAGGGCCATTAGATCCTACACCAGCTGTCCCGGGGTTCTGGGAGGCCATCCCAGCCCTGAGGGAGGGCAGGAGGGAGCTCACCTGAACGGCCTCGAGGCGCTGGGTGCCTGCTTGGCCCTCCTGGGCAGGCAGTTCATCTCCGCCTGCAGGGGCCGGTGGCAGTGGCTGGAGAAGATGGTCATGCTGCCGGGACTGGGATGGCCTGAAGCTGGCAGGGAAACGCTGCCTCCTTCGCCTCTGGCTGTGGCTGAACCTGCTGACCCTGCTGCTCCTGGCCTCCTTTTGTCCCCTCCTGGAGTGCAGAGGCCAAGCCACTCACAGAGAGAGTTACCTCTTGTGACGCAACTCCAAACAGCTCGGGGCTATTTTTAGAAGGCAGGCTGCTAAAAATAGCCCTTGCAGCCAGCTGCAATTTGAGAGGGGAAGTAATAAAAGGAAGCCAGGGTCTTTAAAGCAAACCTGCCGCTCAGGAGGGGGCAGTGACAAAGACAGCAGGGGGATCCCCTGTGGGGCACACATCTGCCCAGCTCCTGCCAGCCCAGCAGAACATCCTGTGTCTAGTCTGCCTGCCTGGGAGCTGCTCTCCAGCATCACTGATGACTGGGCTGGGTGCTGGGAGAAGGAGCTGATAAGCCAAGAAAATGCACTGGAGACACCTAGACCAAGGTGGTGAGCAGTGTCCCATGCCCCAGCCTGCAGCAGGGTCCTGGCAGAGGCAGGTTAGGGCCACAGCACCCGTGAACCCAAGAGAGCCCCTTGAAGAGGAGTGAGGTATCAGTGACCCCTCTCCCTGATGAGCCCCTTATTTTCTTCCCAGAGAAGACTTCTCCCTGCCAAAGGTTTGCTCTCCAGAGGCAGCTGGCAGGGAGTGCTGAGCCTTTCTGGGGCCTATTGTGTCCACTCGATGCCCCAGAGATTGTGATTCTTCCCAGTGACAGCCATTCATGGACAGAATTGAGAGAATTGGGGAGCCTCTGTGCTCAGCACCGCACGACCCAGCCCAGGGACTCCGGTGCTCAGGAGGTGTTTCCTAGTGCCTGGCACCCTGCAAGGAGAGTAAGCTTGGTGCTTCAGTGCACAAGAAAAAAACTCCACCATTTATTTCACAGACTGAGAGCGCACCTGTGGCCAAGGCAGCTGATTGAGGAGGGGAGTTAGAGCTGCTGGACAACACAGGGTAGATGTTCACCTAAGTCCTTGTGGGTAACCTCTGGGTGCCAAGGACCACAAAGGACGAGCCCAGGCTGGGGCTGCTCTCCCTCAGCCAAATGTGCTGTCACAGCACACCCTGTTTCCCTCCAGGCCAAT
Organism: Corvus brachyrhynchos; assembly: GCF_000691975.1. Taxonomy (NCBI): domain Eukaryota; kingdom Metazoa; phylum Chordata; class Aves; order Passeriformes; family Corvidae; genus Corvus; species Corvus brachyrhynchos. Next base: position 396,696 of record NW_008238454.1, on the reverse strand, counting down.
GATGCTCAGCACCTATCACGGTGAGGTGCTGCCAGCGTGTGAAGAACCAGCTCTTGTCGCAATTGTGGTGCCTTCTGTTCTCTTGCCACAGGGTTTTCACTGCTCTCAGGCCACTCCAGACTGCTCCATTGTGCTTGCATTGGCCACCTCCTGCAGGCTGAGGAGCCCAGGCACCTCTGCAACCTTGTGCTGCTGGCTGAGCACTTGACCCTGGCTGTGTGCCAGCCCTCAGGGCAGGGGAGACAGCCTGGGCCCTCTGCCAACCATTCCTGGCAGGCAGCTACCACCATCTCTGTGACTTTACATCCCAGGAAACACCCTGAGTGCTTCCCTAGCTTTCTCTGCATTAGCCCCACTACAGTTGCCACTGGAGCTCCACATCAGACGCCTCACGTTGGTGGGAAGGGGCTTGAGCACAGTCCTCTGTGCCACCCAGGAAGGCTGTCCCAGGCATCCCTCCACCTCCACCCCTGAAGCAGGAAGTTACAGAGCACCCACCTACCTGAACCAGCACAGCCCAGGAGACATACACCATTTTCCTTCTGTCCTCTTGCAGGACAGCACAACTCTGGGCAGCAGGCAGGTACCCCAGGGCAGTGCTGCTGAGGGGCCCAGCATCCCTTCCCCACCCCAGGTAGGGCTGTGGCTCACATCAGCCACTGCCTGCTGCTGCCACAAGCCACTAGTGGCCTGCAGCTTCAGGGGAAGGCATCTGGTTCACTCTGACCCCTCTCACGCCTCTTCTCCCCCAGTTCATCTGCTAGGACACACAGAAACCACGTCTGCCTCACCATTTATAAAACTCCCCCGTGTTGCTGTTTTACAATGGGAGCTGGGCAGTGTCCAGCTGGGCCCAGATCCCCACACTGGGCTCAGCTTGGACGTGGGGCCTGCCATTTAGTGCCAGGAAGCTGTCAGGGCTGGCAGGAGCAGGTGTAGAGGTTCCTGCTCTCTTGAGGCAATGCAGGAACAGTTCAGGTTGACCCTGACATCAACCCCAGGGCCATGGCTGGTGGTAAGAGTTGATTCAGGCCCTTGGAAAGTGGCTGGGGACCGGACAGCACAGCTGCAGTTCCACAGGCAAAGGGAAGGAAGCTCTAGAGCCACCAGCAAGGAGAGGGGTCACAGCTGTGCTGCTGGGGCCAGACAGTTTTTCCCCCAGTGGCCAGCTCTGCCTGTCCACTCGTGCTGCCCAAAGCGTGTCAAGGTCAGAGGCAGGCCTAGCTAGGGCAAGACAAACCGAGCTCACACACTCCTTGCTTGAAAGGGCTAAAAATTCATGCAGGCAGTGGAGCAAGAGGTCAGTATGTGGAGGGGTGAGGGCAGGGTGGAAGAAGGACGAGTTGTCTTCAGCCCTGGTTGGAGACAATGGGGCGGCTGATGGTGCTGTTTGTTGTCATGGCCGAGAGCTCCCATCTGTAACACACGAAGAGGATACACTGAGAGAAAGCACAAACACTGTTCCCAGGGCTGGAGCAGCTTTGCTTCAAGTCAGCCTCAGCTATAGTCTCCAGCCCAGCCCGCCTCAGAGGTGCACAGTGCCAAGGCTGGAGCACCTCAAGGTCAGGGAGCACCCAGAGAGTGACCTGCCAGCAAGGCACAGCATACCTGATATCGTGGGGAAGGCAGGACTGGTCCAGGCTGTACTGAATCACTGCTAGCTTACACAGCGTCTTCAGACTGGGGCCTGTGAAAAGAAGGCAATTCAGCTACAGCAGGCCTTGACTGGACACCATGGAGGCTCCAGCATCATGCAATCAGTGCCACAGGAAAACAGGGCAGAGCCTTATCTGAGGGACAAGGCAGAGTGCACACCAGGGACAGGCTGGGGTGGCTTCTGTGCTCCCACAGAGGTCTGCATGCAGGAGTGCATGAAGCATGGCTGCACCTCTGGCTGCTCTGCCTTAGGCCAAGCACACTGGTCAGACACAGCTGTCTGGCTCTGGGACATGGCACCTGGAGCCATGTAGGGCACAGTAGGGTGCTTCACAGCAGGGCCTGCTCACAGGGCACCTTGTGGCAAGAGGTACAGGGTGGGCAGGAAGTGCTCACGTACTGAAGTCGAGGATGTAGAGATCTGAGTGATCCATCAGGTCGAATTCATCACCCATTCCCTCCTCTGGAGATGGACTGCAGAAACCAAGCACAGTGTGTCAGTCAGTGCCAAAATTGTTATACACCAGCTCGGCTGAGCAAGTCCAGGAATGTTCCTGGTCTGTCTGTCCCATGCAAGGGCCCTGTGATCCCTCCTGCCCCTCTGATGCCCCAAGCAGCACCCAAAGTCATCACTCTCCCAGCTCCTTGCAGAGTAGGCAGAGCTGCACAGAGCCAGGGAGCAGAAACCCACATCATTTCCTCTGCTGGGCATGGGGGATCTGCCTCCTTTTCATGGATGACCATGATGATTCCAGCCATGAGCCTCCCCCTCACCTCACCTGTCCATCACTCCTGTTCTCATGTAGTTAAGATCTACTGCAATTATTTCAGCTTGGCCACTGAGATGCTGTAAGAGGAGTGTAGAGAAAGCAGCTAGAAAATATCTGCATGACAGGGCAAGCACAGACATTTCTCAGCCCAACTCAGGAATCACTTTGGACTCCAGCCACAGCTGGAGTGGTTCTGCCAAAATGGGGACGGCATTTCAGAAGACTGTAACTGAGCACTGAGCAGTGCAGCAGTCATTTTAATCCAATTCCAATTTGCTGATACTCCCATCTGATGTTGGTCCTGGAATGCTAATGAGGAACTACAACATCAGGGATTTCTAGGGAACAGTCTCACCTATGGTTTCCTGCCACAATGGTCTTGATGGAACAACCAAAGCACCTGAGAGACTGGACACTACATCTCCTTGCACAGAGAGATCAGCCTGTGCTGAAACAGGGGAAGGCACTCCCATGGCTGATGGTTGTTTGGAGAATTTGAAAGAAAGGAAAGGTGTTTTATGTCCTGCTTTGGTTTGTGACAAACCAATTTAGTGTACCCTCACCTCTTAGCTGGGACCGACCTCATGCAGTGACTTCTCGCCCCAGTGTCACTTGTTTCCCCACCTATGAGCCACTAAGCTTCACACCTCATGGAACATGAGGCAGTGCCTGCCCCCCCAGGTCCCCACAACCCCAGGCCAAACTGCAGAGCACAGCTCACTGCTGGCAGAGAAGACCTGTTGCTGATGGGACTCATCTGCCCGGATACAGGCAAGAGCCCCTTTAATTCCACCTCGTGTGCTTACAACACCACAATCTAATCTCACATCCACGTCACAGGAAACCCCAGACCATCCGTTATCTATCAAAGGAAAGCCAGCAGGCACCATGTCTGCGGTTTTAATCACCAAAAGGCAAGTAGCAGGGTGAGCCTGGAGTTCAAGATCAGGCAGCCCCCAGGCAGCAGGGTGTAGGGCATGCCTTTACCAGCCAGAGCCCAGCAAAACTGCTCATTCCAGCTGCAAAACAACTCACCCTGCATTCAGTGACAGCCTCTGTTCCCTCACCAGAGCCAGGATTTCTAAGCCTTGTCAGGGAAAACACAGTCTGAAGCCAAATCTGAATCAGCATCTCTTCAGCCAGAACTGTTTTATAGCATTCCTTCTCCCCCTCCTTCTTCCTTGTGGATGGTCTCTGCACACTGAATTACTGGTGGGAATTGGGGGGAAACCAGACCAGGGCCATAACTGTGCCATGGGAACACCAAGCTTCCTGGTGCCTTAAACAGGACACAAGTGATGGATTGCTCCTGGCCACAGTGAGGAACCAGAGCTGGGGCAAAAAGACCAGGCTCTGGGCAGGACTACCAAAGAAACAAAGCTTTTGGATGCCACAGGAGCAAGCAGCCTGCAGAAGTGCCTCTTCAGCAGTCTACAGGATGTGTGAATCCTGGAAGGGTGGGCAGGACACAAAGGGGTTTTGCCTGCCCATCCCCCAGTGCCGCTCCCTAGAAAGCTGAGCCTGCCGGCTCATCCTCTTGAGAATCCCGGCTGGAGAGCCCGTGCTGTGTGACCCCTCCCCCTTCCCAGCCAGGGCAGCACAGGTCAGGAGGCAGACCACTGGGAGTTCTCCATTACAATGACTTCCTGGAAAACTTCTTATCTCGCCAGGCAGCTCCAGAATACACCTGATAACTGTTACAGGAAGCGAGCACGGGCCCACCCCCACCTCCCACTTCCCCAGCCTGCAAGACCCTCCCTCCAGTTCAAGCAGGCTGCATTCCTGGCTGCCAGCAGCTCTTCCTAGCCCACACTAGTGCTGATGAACGTGCCCGTATTGGCGTCGAGCCTGACTTAAGAAACAGGCTGAATTCTGAAGTGGTTCAGTGGAGAAGACAAGGCACTGCTGCATTGCCTGGCAAGAGTGGACCAAACTCCAAAAAGCTGGTGTCAAATTTGTTGTGGTTTGCTAGCATTTCCCAGGAGTGCCACGGCTTAACATCAGAGTTCAGCTGCTGCTGTAACACAAATCTACAGAGCACAGCATCTGGGACCACCCAAAACTCCCATAAAGCCCTACCAAGCCTTCTGCTGTACTGAGCACCACCCAGTATCATTAGAGGAGACTGGACAAACTTAGCACCTCTGGATACCTCACCTGCACAAAGCATTCCCTCACAGCCACACAGCTGTCCTACAGCTAAGCACACGCCCCCTGAACTCCTGGAACCTGAAGGCACTTTACCCCATGACACACTGGTATGGTCAAGCCATCAGCAGAATCTGTCCTGCTTGGTCCACTGCCCCAAGCTGGCTTCAGAAGCATCCCCAAAAAGCCACTAGCAGGATCCCAGGGAGAGCCCCAAAGCTTTCTAAACCATGTAGAGAGCTGAAAGCATTTAAGATGTCTCTGCAAGCTGGACTGTGCTCCCGAGCTGCAATTTGTCACTCCAGATAGCATAGAGTGTGTCCTGGTGATAGGCCACTTCCTTTCTTTTAGCAGCTGTTAAGACTCTTGGCCACATCCAGCTGCCCCGCACCCTGGCAGTATCACCCCCAGTGTTTTGACAGCTAAATCCCTAACACCAGGTCCCAGTTGTGAATGGAAATATTGCTAAGGAACACTGGCACAGAAGGCAACATTGTCTTGTCATGTGTGTAGGCTCCTCAAACAGCTCCCAGCTGAGCTGACATCCCACTGCAGCTTGGCAGCAGAACCCACACTTGCCAATGGGAGAAAGCTCTGGTGGGAGAAGCAGGGCAGCACGTAGGTGAAGATAAGTCAGTCTGAGGTCTGCTCTGGCACAGCAGACTGAGATACGTGTCCTCCTGACAGCAGGATCTCCTCCCTCATCCCCACCACCTTTTTCACAGAAAGCTTGAGCACTGCACAACCCCTCCTGAGCAGCCTGTTACACCCTTCTGTCTCTACATGTACGAGATGGCTTGTCACCAGATGCTTTACAAGCCTACATGACACCTTCAGTCTCTTCCATGGCCTTTTTCAGAGGAGCCCTGGTGTACATGATTACTTACACTTGTCAGATAGACTGACACTTGCCATGTGCCTCTGAAGTCCATCTGATACAGCGTGGGACAGAGAGTGAAGGGACACTGTGCTGAAGGGAGTGGCAAAGCCTCTCAAGGAGCCACTTCATACAACTCACCTGGTACCTCCAAAGAGGATGATTTTGTCCCCTACTCTGCAGCAGCACTGCCGGCGGCGAGGACATGGCCCTTTCCCCTTGGGTTCAATCTTCCTCCAAGAAAGAGAAACTAAGGGGAGGAAAAGAGTGCACCAGCTTGTCACAAGAGCCTGGCCAAGACCAGCTATAAGCAGGTTATGAATTTAAACAGATCACAGGAAAACCAGAGGCCCACTACCTCACAGACACCAACTAGCCAATATCCACCCTGCCCCCGACCTCCTCACCAGTGGCTAAATGATGCATTTCTAGGAGGTTGTTACTGAAGTGCCACTTAGAGGCTGGTCACAGTCCTGGAGCTCTGCCTGCTGAGACAGGATTTGTGGGTCATTTCATAGAATGGTTTGGGTTGGGGGGACCTTAAAGACCATCTTGTTACAACCCCCGCCATGGGCAGGGACACCTTGCACTAAACCAGGTTGCTCAAAGCCCCATCAAGGCCTTTCACTTGTAAAGCCTGAGCACCAGGACCCACAGACTGCCATGGCAGCGGGTCTGACATCACAGGGAGCGGCACAGGGCAGAGCTGCAGGAGCAGGCAGGCAGCCTCCCTTCCCCAGAACCTGCTGCGGTCGGGATCTGGAGGAAGGAGATCCAGGAACCAGCTCCATCTGCTGGCAGACTGTGATCGCAGAGCACCCTGGCAGAGGTGCATCAGCTGCTGGGACAGCTTGGCTGCGGGAGGAGGGCATGGAGACCTGAACAAGGTGGAGACAGCAGCCTTTGTTCTTGCTGCTCTCTGTGGCAAGGATGCTGGGGGGCGACAAAGCACAGGATTGAAACGTGCAGGAGCTCTGACACCAGCTCACAGATCAGCTTGGGGAGCAGCAGGTTGGCTGCTCTCAGGTAACTTCAGCATGCAAAGCAATTAGCAAACAAAATTAGTCTAGACAGTGAAATGTGCCTGAGGACCCCAAAACAGCTCACAGCTGACTGATATTCAGGGTACCAGCTGAAGAACCACCCCTTCTGCTGCACAGTTTGAGCTGGTACCAAGAGGTGGTGATCCTGCAGTTCAAGTTGAATGGTTTCCCCAGCTATAGTCTCTCCCTACTCTAACCCCATTGCTTCTCCATATATCCTCTTCTGCCAAAGAGAGTATTGCATATTTAAGAACAAGACAAAGTTTTTCCAATTAAATATGTCTTTCAGCAATACCTCTTTTTCCACTTTCTAACTGAGATTTGGAAACATCCTGAGGAGGCAGGGTAGCAAGTTGCTGTCAGAGGAGCCAAGAGCCATGCCCCCCAAGCAGTACTCCTTGGATACTATGTTCCTCTGAGCACTCACATGCCTGAGGGCCTGGAGCACTATCACTGCATCAAGTTAAAAGCATAAATACCTGGATTGAATTTCCAGAGGTCATGGAAGTGTCTGTTCAGGCGTGCATTGTAGCCACCAAATACATATAGTTCACCGTTGTAGCTGACTGTAGGGAGTAAGCACAGACATCAGAGGGCCATCCAGCAGCTCCCCGACCCAACATCAAACATAAAGCAAAGTGGTGCTGGTTGTCCACCTCTGCTTACATCACCTTCATGTGCAGCGTGGTGTGCCAAGGCTTTTCGGTGGGCAGCAGCTTTCCACAGAAATTGGGCTTTGTGCACCCCTTGCTAACCCACAGCCCCACCCAGCAGAGCAGACACCCCTTCTAAGGCAGGCAGAAATTTCCTTCCACCATCCTCCACCCTCAGCAGACCCACACTCACAGGCTGAATGGCTCCGCCGGCCCTCCGGGAGCACGGGAGTGGGAGGGGAGTCCAGCCAGGAGTTGGTTTCTGTATCAAACACTTTAATGCGGTTACAGTAGATCTCATTGTTGGAGTGAAATGGCCCAAAACGATCAGCTCTGCCACCAAACACGTACATCTTTGTTCCAATGATGGTAGCTGAATGAAAGTCTCTCCAGCGAGCTGGGGTACCCTGAAGGACAGAGTAAAACAGAAAGACAAAAGAAAGAATGCAGATTACCCAGAGAAATAACACATCTTGATGGGGAGGCTGGGTGTCCGCCTTCTCCTGGAGAACTTCCCATCCTGCAGATCCCAGCCACACCAGCCAGAAGCTGTGAGACAAGTGTGGGCAGCTACCCCAGAGAGTAGCAGACACAAAACTTCCTCCACAAACCAGAGCGCAAAGCAGACACTGACCTTGGCAGAGATTAAGGTCCACGTCATGTTTGTGGTGTCCAATTTATGGATATCATTTGAAAAGCAGTCAGCCTGGAAGACAGACAAGCAGCTTGGTCACAAAGGGACTGAGAAGCCTGGTCTCATCCAGCCCCAGCAAGGATGCTGCCCTACAGACCTGGAGCATCCCTTTGGGGGTCTGCTTCCTAAAAGACAAGGTGCTTGCTCAGGCAGCACTTATCACTTAACAAGAGGAAGGAAAAGCCTGTTTCTTCTCAAAGGTGTCCTATCTCTTCCTGAAGCTTTCCCATTTATTTGGTGCTCAGTTCCTCCCCCAAAGACTGTCCTGCACACAATACATTCATGGCAGGAGCTACCTCCTCTCCATGTAGCAGGAGAAGAAAGAGGCATTAGCAGGACAGTCAAACTGGCTCCTGGCTTTGCTAAGGCCACCTGACGATATGCAGAAGCTAAGATTACTTCTGGGAAACATCCAGGAGCAAATACACTCCAGGTTCTGAGGTCCCACATAACCCATCTGCAGCTGGCTGCCTGGAAGAGATTGCATTCACACAGACACTGTGGACTCCTGCTCTTCCAGGCGAGGTAGAGAGCAGCAAGACAGCCAGAGGTTTATTTGGTCTTGTTTAAAAACAAGACACATCTGAACTGCTCCTGGTGCTGTAAACAATATCATGGATTTGGCATACTATTGTCCTCAGAAAAGAGGGAATAACCCAGACTGCTGTAACAGAGCCCCAGCTTTCTTCCAAACACGCAGACGTGACTTTGCACAGCTTTTCTGGAGCTTGGTGATAGGCTGAAATTATATTTACTCACTTCTTAAGATGAGATCATAAGTATTTGCTCAAAAGAGCATTAGGCACACTGACAGCTATTGCAGGATGAACTTTGGCTCAAGGTATTCTTAATGGGAAGGCAACCAAGTGTTTGCTGAAATGGATCAGGAAGATGTCAGAGCAGGTAGAGACTACAGGGAACATGCACCAGACTAGAACAAAACCTCATTTTCTCGCTCATTTCTGAGCCAAATTAAAATAAATGTAGATTAATATATACTTATTAAAAATGTTGTGTATTTATTTATCTGCATTTGGCTGAGAAATGAGCCAGAAAAAAATTATATAAAAAAAATTTATATTTTTACATCTTTATGGTAAATATGTTTTGTGAAAGTTAAAATAAAATCCACCATTTTTTTGGACTTACTTTTCCAACCATCTTCTCCACAAAACAATTAGCATAGCCTGGGTACTAATGCCATAACTTTCCTAAGTTACAAAATGACAGTGACTATGAATACAAATACGCCCCCATGTCCTGCCTCTATCAGTGTCCTGGGTATCAACACCCTCTTTCACCAATTAACAGTTACAGAGACTACTCACCAGCTGTTCATAGCCTCCAAAGATAAACATGCTCTTTGCCAGGACACAAGCTGAGTGCCCATCTCTTGCCCCTGGGACCATTCCAGACACCTTCGGTGTGAACCACTTGTGCGTGTCTGAAACAAAACAAGAGGCAATGCTGAGAAAACGCAGTAGGTGTTGGGGTGGGATAGCTCTATTACTGCTGTTCTTAATTTCTAAGGCAGAAATCATTCTCTCTTTCTCACACAGCACCTGCTCTGCCAGAGAGGCTGCAAGCTTCTTTGGGCAAGGCTACCTGCCTGAGCCTCCACAGAGGGACACAGTGATAGGAAGTCTTAGCCTCTGGGCACAGCCACCGACTGCCTGACCAAAGAGCTCACATTTTAAGTGTGAGTAGTACAGCACTGCTTGAGCAATGTTATTTTTACTGAATCTCTTGCAAAGTGTACTTGTGAGTCACTTATCAACTCTGCATTCACAGTTTCTATTACAATGAAGCAATAATGCTACGTGGCTCAACTGATCTCATGGTGTGGAGATGCTCAGTAACTGAGCATGACTGAGGAAAAACAGCTCTCAAACCCAGATAGAAGTCACTTAACCACAAGCTCTCCTTAACTGTCTTGCACACCCCCATCTCTGCAGTGCAGCTCTCCCTTATCTGCTCCACTTGTTACATTCTCATCCCCTCTTCCTCACTTTCCACCCTTCACAGTGCTCCCTGTGAGCCTGCAACAGCCAGATTCAGCCCCTTAGCCTGCACACTCCATGGGTTGGCTTGATTTAGAAGATGACTTAAAATCTAGCCAGAGCTGTTCTCCATGCCAGGGCAACACAGAGCCAAGCCAGCGACTCACTGCCAAGCACAAGCAGGCACCTGCCCCAAGAGCTCACAGAGGCACAGATAAGCCTCAAGGCTGGAGGAGACATTCCCCCACCCTCCCTGACTGCTGCTGGCTGCCAAAAGCAGTCCTTATTTCAGAAAGTCATAATACTGGAGCCAAAGCATGAGGATGACTTCTCTGAACTTGGCCTGCGGACACAACTGTCCCCCTATGCTCCATCTGGCACCACACAAAGGCTCTTGCAAGGTCAGCAGAATCCCTGGGGAGCCTCTAGTGAGAGACAGCTCAGGGCTATCGGGTTCCTTTTCTTCCTGGAGCTCCTTCCAAACTCAGTCACACTGTATCAGCAACAGCTCACCCAAGTGCAACATAAATTAGAGATGGAAAATACCTCAATTTGGGATTAGCTCAGCACCCCAGGGACAAAACTGCACTCAGACAGGACTTTATTTTGCCTCACGTGACTCCTACAGTGGAACTTACACTGCAGACACGGGACTGCGACTGGCAGCCTTACTTTCCAGGAATGGCAGGCCTGTGTGTACAGACAGCTGCAGAGGGTTTGGAGCAGGACTTTCTGTTAATTTTCACTTAATGCTGAAGTGCTGGAGCTGCCAGGGAGACTAGGCAGGTCCCACTACAATGCCTCTGTGTAAGCAGAGGCTTACTAGTGGCTTCTCATGTGTCAGGGGAAGGAAGGGGGAAACCCTACACCCCAAGCTGTAAGATATTTCCTAATAAAGAAGAGACACCCTGACCAAGCACCAGAGCAAGCAGTTTCCTTGCAAGTCCAGCAATACAGTTACTGGCCAGTATTTAGATGGACTTGCCTCCAGAATCCAGATATACTCCTTTTCTTTCCTGACACTTGTGTCCATGCAGCTCCTGATGGTGCCTTTTCTCCAGAGGTGCTCCCGCAGTGCTATGAAGAAGCCAACCAAAAGGCTCAAGGAGTTTAGATTTCAGGTTTATCTAACTTGACTCATCTCTTCCTTGATTTTGCCATCCTGTCCCTGACTACTTCTGTGCTTTTTCCTCACTCTCTTTCATAGTTTCAGAAAGAAGGACCACACTGGAGAGGAACCACAATCCTCAAGAGCCCAGCCCCTTCTTGCTTCAACCTTCAGCCACAATTAAGGAATACTACATCACACAGAGAGAACACTTCAGTTGTAGTTACTATCAGAGAGAGCATACAAAGCTGATAGAAAAATTAAAACCATTTTGATTATTAGACAAGATCAGCAATCTCTGTTCAAAAGCTTTTACAGAGTTTCAAACATGCAGACACAATGGCCACCCTGCTCGACTTCTATAACTGCTGAAACACAGTGACACAGTTTCCTCCAGACTGTCACTGAGGGACAAGAAAACAAATTGGGGAGCAGAGGTGGGGGGTAGAGAGAAGGTCTGATCAAGAACAGTTGTGACAAGGAAGAGTGAGAAGCTGGAACTTACTGACATCAAAAGCATAGAGAACGTTGCAGGCTCCCTCCGTGTCGTTGCGACCACCCCAAATGTAGACGGTGTCATCGATGAGCACTGCTGAGTGCCCATACCTCATGTAGGGCACCTCCCTCACGTGGTCTCGGCTGTTTGTCCACACTGGAGGCAACTTGATCCAGCGCAGAGACACTGGAAACATAAGTTTGAGCCCATGTCAAATGCTAAGCCTGCTAAATTGCTCACAGTTCATAACCCATCCTGCGCGGTGCTTTTTACCCCGTGACAAGGTGCAGAAGCAGTCGAGTAAACAAGAGAAAGCTGTGTCTGACCCTGCGTAGAAGCTAGTTAAGAAATACAGAAGGAAGTCCTCTGGAGGCCCAGAGGACAAAAACAGGCTCTGTTCTACAACAATTCACTGAAAAAGTTTCCACTCTGGCTCATCCTAGACCGTGAGTGAAGATACAGCACACAAACAAAAAAATAGGGAACGAGCAACGAAAAAGTACGGAGGAGACCAAGAATGCAGACACTACTTCAAGCTAGAGAGATTGCTGAGGATATTCAAAGCTGGAAGAATGGGCAGCACAGGAATAATTCACTGCAGTAACATGCAAGGGAACACCTGAAGACATCACTTGGACTTGCACAAGCACAGTTTAAGCAAAGCAACCCAGCAGCTTTATAGGAGCTTTGTTTGCTTTTGTTTTGTTTTTCAAGCTATAGATGAGGTGGCTCTCTGTCTCCTTTACCCCCATCTGTACTCAAGTTCTCCCTGTTAACCTTGTATTACTAATAGGAGTTCCTTGTGATTACAGGTTCCCCTTCCTGGCAGCCTGTGTGTCACGTCCAGCAGCAGCCAGAAGAGTCAACAGGTATTACAGGGTTTAATGACAGTGCAAGAGCCGCAGCAAGCATTACCCACCCATTACATAACAGGACCAGTCACCCTCCCTCTGCCTCACATACAGCCCCCAGGTTTGTTTTCTACATGGGGCTGATATAAAATATAGCAAAAAACAGTCTGCAGTTCCTCTGAAATACTAACCTAGGGAAAGGGAAAAGTCAGGCATCTCAAAAGGTGAGCACCTACCCCACAGGCAGAAAGGGCACTGAGGAAGCACATCCAATGCTAAAGTCAAGCTAGACTGGATGCTTCCTACCTAAAACACAGTCTTCATCTTTGGAAGACTGAAAAGAGATCATTCAAAATCTGGTATCTTGGCTTTAGCACTGGCACCTGACAATGCTAGCTGAGCAAGGGCTTGAGAAGCCACTGTCACTTCCCATGTGGTGGCTGCAGCATTCTGACACTTTAATATTTGGGAGTGGCAAGAACGAAAGACAACACAAGAGCATTCCTTTGGGCACAGTCATTATGCTTCCCCAGAAGAGTGGTGCTCTACTTGGCACGTTCTACAACATTCAGCTGTGTTGAGTGTGAAGGTCCAGTCCCTCTGGACAGAGGTGAATGTCAGTGTTCACAGGACCCTGAGCTACAACCTCCTCCACACTGGGAGCACGTCACCTAGGCAGCCCTCTGTAACCAATGCTTTTATCCCTGCTGCATATCAACCTTAAAGGAGTGAATTCACTGCATCTTACAGACAAACCAGGTTCATCTACCTGTGGGTGTTAGCAGAGCATTCAGCACGCTGCCTGGTCTCTAAAACTGGTCATTGGTTCTCTATTGCTGGCTCTTTTTCACTGGACCCACCCAAGCATCTGTGCAGTTTTTCAACCACCTGCCTAATTACAGGGAAATACTTCATGGACCAGCTCAGTAACCTCTTTAGTTCAAAGAGCACTCAATCAAGAAATACAGCCTCTGCCAGCACAACCATGGCTCCAACTCAGTCTCATGACAGGTACTGGCTACCCTACACAAATGGCTCCAGTTGCAGATGCTTTTCTAAGCTATGTTGTGAATCTTCATGACAGTTGTTACCAAAATGGGAAGGCGTCCCTCCTAGCCACATGCCCCTACTGACTCCATGCTGCAACAGTTGTCAGATGCCCCCATAGGGAAACAGCTCAGATGTCTACACCTGGAGTCAACTGAGTGCACTGGCTCCCAGCCTACTCCTTCCATGCTATGGGCAGTGAGCATGGACATGCTGCAAACTGAAGGGGGGACCTGAGCCAGCTCGATATCACCTCTTTGCACCTGGTTGAGTTAGCGTTCCCAGAGAACAAGGACAAACCAAGTCATTGGCTATGTGCCTACTTCAGTGAGTCCTTACCCTAGCAGTCTGATGAACTACAGCCACTCTGTGTCCTGCCCCTGAAGCTGAAAATGCAAGGCTGCACAAAGAAAGAGGCTCCCATCTACTCTGATAACTTTTTCTGGAAATTAAGAGTCGGACAGCACGTTACAGGGTATCACATGTCAGGCAGCAGCAGGCAAGAAAAGCAGTAACTGAGCCCAGCAAGCCAAGTGCTTTGTGCCCCACAAGGACGTGTTTACCTGCGTTGAAAACGTGGACGTCGATCTGCCGCAGGGTCTCATAGTCCTCTCCAGAGCAGTACCCCCCAAAGGAATAGACCTTGTGCCCGACAGCCACGGCCGCGTGGTTCACCCTCCGTGGCCCACCTTCCAAGTGCACTGCCCACCGTAGCATTCCTCCCTGCAAGCCAGGTGGTCTTCAGGGCCCCCAGTGCCACAGCCACATGCTTCCGAGGCCACCGCAATGTCACCTGGCTCTGCAACACAGACACAATGCCAAAAAAACATGATCCATCTTGCAGGTCTTCCTACCTTCCTTGAATGCCAGCTACAAAGGTTACCTTGCTGTATCCTCATTCAGCTGCCTCCCAATTGGAAACATTCCTCTTGGGAAGGGGACACAGGGCAGGGCCCAGAGGAGCGAGCAGAGATGCCCTTGAATACAAAACCCCTCAGGGCAGCTGCACAGGCAGCCCCAGCCAAAGGCCTTAGGCGAAGGCAGCCGAGGGCGAGCACCCGGCCGTGCCCTGGCCACAAAGGCACGAACGTATCGTGTACATGTCACAACCATTTGTGTGCATGAATGAAAACACACAGCGAGAGCCAGCGGTGAAGGTGAAAAGAACAGACCCAGAGGCAAGAGCGTGCTCTTTGGATCAGTTCTGAGAAACAGCAGAGCAAAATATTAAAACAAAATACCCAACAAAAAACCTCCAAAGAACCACCCCTACATAAAGTAACCTACTTGCCATTATGGGGGTGGGTAACAACATTAGCATTTGGACTCACTGATTTGAGCACTAGGGTTCAATTTAATTAGCCATAAGAGAGCAGAAACCCCCTAAACTAGGTAGAAAGCTCTTTGCTAATGCTAAGAAAAGGTCTTTTCCTCCCACAGCAAATCCAAGCATAACTATGAAAATTCTGTAGCATCATAGCTTGTTAAGCAACTGATATTCTTCTTTCCTCAAACAGATGGCTTAGATCATATCTTAGAAAAGTCACCACAGCTCATTCTTGCAGAGATTCTCCTTTGGATCTAAGCATCTAGAGCACAGTCCTGCCTGGATGCTTCTGAAACAGCAGATCAGTTTGATTTTTAACAGTTTGCTCCCAGCTGAAAAACAGCCTTTAGAAGAGATGTCAGCATTTCAGACAGCGTAAATAAATTTGTCTTCTTTTATTTCTTGGTTCTAGGTTACTGAAAGATTCAGTCAGCATGCTCCCACCCCACAATCAGTTTTAGCATTTGCAGAATCCAAAGAAATTCGGGGATGCCTTTGAACAAGGACTAAATTCCTACACATAAAATTCCTACACTCTGTCCCTTTTCTTTTTAGGAAGTACTGAGTTTTGGCAAGGAGGACTTCCCTCCTGTTTCAGGTTTCTGAAGTAGCTGGAGGGCAGCAAGAGGGGCAGTGCCATGCTGCTCTGCTCCAGTTGGCCACCCCCAGCCCTTCAGTCAAGTGGAATCACCACTCACAACCAGGCCCATCAGCAGCCTGACCACCCCAGTGCCCAGTCCACCCACACACTCCTATTTTATCCCCTCCTGCACGAAGAGTAAGAGATGTCACCAACAGGGAGCTCCTGGCATGAAGCAGAGCTTAGGCTTCCAGCTTCATCCACTGCCTCCATAGACAGTTCAAAACCATTCAGTAACCAGTCATCTCATTCCAGAACTCCCAAATGTCATTAAAATTTGAATAGCGTCTTTTTAAAGTTATTTCTTTTTTGAGTTGTTTTCATGCTCTGTATGTGAAAGTTACAGCGACAGGACACGTGCAAAACCCAAACAGAGACCATCCTGCAGCCTTATTATAACAGGAGTTCCTCCTGCAAATCTGCTTGTTCCTGCAGCAACCACCCTAACCCAAACAGCAGTCAGCAACCCAGAAAGTCACAGCAAGATTTGCTCCAGCAGGGGTGCTCCAGAAGGGCCCAGGAACACCCCCCATCTTTTACAGGCCATGCTTCAATTTCAAATCTAGCAGGTTTGAGGGTTTTTTCTTAAGAAACTATTTTTTTTTAAGCCAGGCAGCACTCTTGTGTAAGTCCTCTGCAAAGCTACAGAACAGATGAGTTTCCATGGAACCCACCAAAGCCACCTTCCAAGCTATTTTGAAGACTTCGCATATCTAAATCTGTTTCCTGCCTCAGTCACAAGTTATTCCTGAAAAATCTAACCAATGTTTTCCTCATAATCTCTTCTCGCTTAAGTGATTCTGTAAAAGACTCCTCAAGGAGCTTAACTGGTCTTTATCACCAGCATCAATATTTTTAACACCCTTCAGACTGAGCCCAATCCAGGAGGACCAAGAGGATGAATCTTATTTCCAAGTTCTCTGCTTGGTTCCTCCTGAGGTAGAAGAGCACAGCTGCTTGGCATGGCAGACAGGCATTGTACCAAGGCCCCGGCCTTTCTTGTTGAAAAGACTTGGAAAACTCTTCCTCACCCTTGGCAGCTCACTTGAGCCAGGTGCAAGGACGCTGGTCCTGTCACCGCCGCAGGAGCTGGCTAACCTTCCCCAGCAGTTCCGCCATTCCGGTCAGAAGGCAGCTCATCCCAAGAGATTAACCTGGTCCACTGAGAACCAGCAGCTCCAGGGCCAACTCCTGGCACTGCAAGAAGGATGTAGAGGTTGAAGCAACAATGTTGAAATGTTGTTTCCTACAATTACTGGGAAAGTTTTTCCCCAAATGAGTGCTTCCCAGGTGACTGGCAGGTGTGGAGTGGTGGCGAGGGCAATGGGATGGAAGTAGGCTGTGCTTCGCCTTGGCTCTGTCCGGGGATACCCCTTTAGAGCAAACACAGAGCTCTGCCAGCACAGCTTCCTGCTGCCCCTCCTCAGAGCCAAGAAAAGCAAACACTCATCTGAACACTGCATGAAGAGAGAATGACCCGAAGTGTGAAGTAATCTTTATAGGGTCATATTTTAAAAGCCATGGGAAAACACAGGATTTAATAAGCTGTCAGGGTTTTCCCAAACCCAAGTGCTCTTCTCTACACTGTAATGAAAGCACCCATGCAAACTCCCATCTTCCTCTTCTGCCACAAGCCTACCCTGAAACTACCACATCTTCCTGCCATCACCAAGCATTTGTTTTGCCCCTTCTCAGCCACACACAGGCCTGGTCTCCTCTCCTCCCTGCACAGCCCTGTCTCCCCAGGATGCCTCCCCTACTCCTCCCCATGCTTTCTGTGCCCAGCTCCAGATTCTCCTCTCCTGCCTTATTTACAATCGTTTCTTTAGACCAGTCTTCTGTCCCAAAGCTTTTTCCTCCTCCAAGCTCCCTCTGTGCACTATCTGCAAATATGAGTTAGACACATATTTTGAGAAAATCCTATTTTCTGTTCTACACCTATGGACACTGTTAAGTCCCATTTCAAGTTTGATTTCCAATGACAATTTATGTTGTATAAATGAGGACATAAATAAACTACTTTTCAACCTCATTCCTATGAGGATTTCTTAGTAGGAGAAGTGCACTTGACATTAAGCTATGCCTTAGATTTCTTTAAAGATCACACAGGACACAGCGAAGGAGAGAGAGAAAAACGGCAAAACTGATAAGAAACAATTTACTAACAATTTCCCCCAACTGTACAATATTAGATTATGCAAAATACATTCTGTGGTTTCTCATTTAGGACACCCGCAACAGTGATGTAGGCTATAAAACACAAAAATATTGGTAAGACAGAGGCAAATTGTATTAGAGAACTAGGAGAGCACTGCAGGATGTGACACACAGAATCATGGAATCACAGCTCCTGTTCAAGCCACTGCTTGCTTCCACTGACTCATGTTAGCGCCTCGCTTCTCTCTCCAAAAACTAACAGAACTCTTACTTCCAACCATGCAATCTTCACAACTCCCTACTTCCCTGTCTGCCAGGGAAGAGATATAGTACCAAGAGATATAGTAAAGCACAGAGGATGAAGAGAAATTCTGAAACCCTGGTACGTCCTGTCATT
>NW_008238454.1:377241-378619 GCF_000691975.1 Corvus brachyrhynchos | reverse complement strand
TAAGAACATTTCTAAAAATCAGGATATGCTTCACTTACTCTTGAAGTACCTGATGCTGCTGATGCTGGAGATTAAGTGAGCACAGCAGTGAGTCGTTCCTCTGCCACAAAGCACCTGGAGCATTTCACTGCTAAGCCAGGGAACAATCAGATTAAATTCAGCTCTGCATTCTTCGAATACAGCACCTATAGACAGCACTTCTGTATCTCTGCTTGTGCTGTTGCCTGAAGATGCACTTAATGCCTGAAACAACTTTCATCCCCACTGCTCCAGCTTACACTTAACAAGAGCCTAACAATACAGCATATAGACATCTGAGATCAACAAAAATATCACTCAATAATCTCTCACTAGCATATCTTCCAGAACTGTTGTGGTGACTTGAGCACAGTGGCATAGATAGAAAAAAACCCCCAAAACAGCAATAAAACCCCAAGCCAGTAATGCTAGGTTTTAGTCAGATTTTTCACCTGTTTGTTCTATTGGCTTTATATTTACTATTTTCAATCCTACAATTAGTTATGAAAATACTTCGTTCAAGATAGAAAGCTACTGAGCATCTCCAAGTACAGTATCCAGGCAATAATCTTAAAACAAACCCATATATCCTTTGATGCCTTAAAGAACCTAAAAACAAAACAACACACTTTTGAGATAATATTAGTATAGGAGGTAATATAAAGGCTGGTCTTTATTGGAGGCTTCCAGAGGCAGATAAGGAAAATGTCCACAAAATGCCCACCCCCCAATGGGGTGAATACAGTTTTATAAGTTTAGCAAAGTAGCATAACTGACCAAAATCACCAGTTAGAGACATAAGTGGTGAAGTAATTCCCCCCCAGTTTAAGCCCCTTCTAAATCTTCCCCCCTCAGATGGGAACTAAACTTCATTTATAAAAATATGTCTCAAAGAGCTGGTCTCAACCTTGGTTGCCATGAAGAAGCAAGATAGGATAGGAGCCTTGGACCCCCAGCCTGGAACCTTTTGGAATGTATTCTGTCTTTCAGCCTATTGGGTAGAATAAGGAAAAGTACTGGAGCTAGGCTACAAATACAATAATAAGCTGCCAAGCTACAAATATATCTGAAGGAAATATAAAAGCAAAAATCATGCTGGCAACACCTTGGATCCACTTCTTTACTCAAAGGGAGTTCCCTGGGCTCTCTCCCTCCTTTATGGACACAAAAGGAAACCTAGAGCCATTTCCAAAAGCTGCTCAGATTAGCCCTGCTGCATCCAATTCCCAAAGCAAGGTGGAGAAACCCAGCAGCAAGTGGCCTGGATTTTCAAGGACTCGTTCTGTCACCCCCAGAATTACAGCAGCGCCCAAGAAGAGCAGCCTACCCTGCAAAGCTGCTCCAGAGAGCAAACACTACC
>NW_008238454.1:375766-377231 GCF_000691975.1 Corvus brachyrhynchos | reverse complement strand
CCCCCAAAAACCCCCCCAGCCACAAGGTTTAGTAACTCTTAAAATAGCCCAGCCAGTTCACAGCAGTCCATACAGACAGTTCTATTTCAAGCACATCCAACATACTGTTAGAGATAACATGAGAACAACCCGCTTTCTTCACTTGTGCTTGACATTTATCTAATGCTTGGAGTATTTGTGCTAAGGCAGTGTGAAACTGCAAGCTTGCACATTCAACAGCTCCGACACTCACAATGCAATTCCAGCCCCGGTAAACTAGACGGTGCTAGAACAGCCCTTGAGCTCGTGAACCGAGCCTGCTCTGGAAGCTCCTGTTAGCCATGGGAATCACAGACCACGCCACTCAGGCACAAATTTATCCCACTGCCCCCCCCCGCAGCCAGCCTCGCCATCTCCTTATTTTCCACCAGATATTTTGCCCACTGCTGGCTTACTTTTGCCTAAAGCCTAGCTGACATTCTGCACCTCCTGAGCTGGGTTCTATTCTTCACCTTGCCTCCCAAACCCCACCTTCTCTACGGAGCGTGCCCAAACTTCAGAGATACTGCTTGACCCCCTCTTCCCCACCAGGAATTTGTCTCAGCCTGTGAAGCTGTTTCTGCCACGCCAAGGGCAGTCCCTGGGAGGAAGCAGGCTCAGGAAAGCCGAGCTGACAGCCAGTGGGGCATTTCTTGCTTTACATCAGTTTTTTCCTCTGCCTCTCTGTTGCACTGACACTGATCCCCAGGCAGAGTGATCTGCTGGGCTTGGCCACACACAGGGCAGGCTCACAGGTGCCAGCCTTCCCTCTGCCTGGCACATGGGGCTGGGGAGGACCAGGCATGCAGCCCCACACTGGCCACGACTGGGTGGGACAATAAATGGTCTGAAACCACACGAGCCCACAAGGATGGAGAGAGAAGGTGCAGCAGAGGTCATGGCAGGGCAAGGATCAAGAGGGCAGCCTCCCTGACACAGACCTGTCAGGGGAGGATAGGGATGCGTGGGGTCACAGAATTCTTTAAGGATGGAGAAGACCACCAATATCGCTGAGTCCAGCCATTAAGCCAACACTGCCAGGCCCACCAACAACCCGTGTCCTGAAAGCACCACATCTACAGGTTTTTTTAACACTTCCAGGCATGGTGATTCTACCATTTCCCTGGGAGCCTGTTCCAATGCCTGACTACCCTCTTCGTGAAGAATTTTTTCCTAATATCCAATCTAAGCCTTCCCTGGTGCAGCTTGAAGCCATTTCCTCTTGACCTGTCTGTCAGTTGTTACCTGGGAGAAGAGACTGACCCCTACCTGGCAACAATCTCCTTCCAGGCAGTTGTAGAGAGCGATAAGGTCTCCCCTGAGCTTTCCTTTCTCCACGCTGAACACCCCCAGCTCTCTCAGCTGCTCCTCATAGGACTTACACTCTGAACCCTTCAGCAGCTCCTTTGCCCAACTCTGGACACGCTCCAGCACCGTTGGCCGCCCC
>NW_008238454.1:373157-374902 GCF_000691975.1 Corvus brachyrhynchos | reverse complement strand
CCACGGCTCAGAGCAGCCACAGCTCCATCCCCATGGATGCAGGTAACCGCGTCTCCGGCAGCACCCTCCCGGGGCTCTGCCGCGGTCTCACGGCCTCTCTGTTCCCAGAGCATGTGGAGCTGGTGAAGAGGACGATGGCCAGCGTGAAGCTGCCCACCCTGGGCATCCCTGCCTGGGCCAGCCAGATCTCGGAGGAGCAGTGGAAGGACGTGGTGCAGCGCACGCTGCAGGCCCGGCAGAGCCTCGGCGGCCCCCGGCCTCAGTGGAATTGAGGGCTAAGCTGCGGCACAGGGGCTGCAAACCCCAGCCCTCCCTCCACCCTGGAAGCACCCACTGCCTCCGAGCCAGGTGCTGACAGGACTTGCCAGTATCAACCTTCCCGTTTGTCCCACTGACATTGTCTGATTTTCCTTCCCCCTCCTTTTTCTTGGTTCTGGCTGGTGCGTAAGTCAATGTGATGACCCGGTGTTGGCTTCCTCTACCTCTGAGAAGGTAGATTAGTTTCCATGCATGTGGGGCGATGGGGCTTGGCTGGCTTTGCCCAGATTCCCTCAGGACAAACACTGGACTTGTCCCCATGCTGACAGTACCAGAGATGTCACTCTCCAGGCTAGGGCCCCTCCTGTCAGGATAGGGCCTGTGTGTTGGAATACAAGAGGTGGAGCAAGATGTGTCATTCCAAGAGATTGGTTTTATTTAGTTCTGTACATACAGGGACATCTGTACAAAATCCAACACTTTCATACTATGTAATGCTCTACTGAAAATAAAGTACACCATATGTACATATGAACTGTAAGCAGCTTAATACTTGTGTCCAGGGTGTGAATGCAGTAGTTTTGCTTTTTCCCTCGGGAGGAGCAAGCCAGGTGGAGTGGAAGAGGCAGCTCCAGTTCTGTCCATTTGGCTGACGTGGGGAAAGGCGTAGGCAGAAATGAGCAGCACTAATGCTAAAAACCAAGTACTGAGCAAGGGGCAGCTGTAGTGTGGCAGACACAGGTCTGCCTTTGAGCAGTACATGTGGTGAGAGGGTGAGCACACTCCCCCCTGTCTCACATGGTCCCCTTCTGAGGTGTCCAGGACACTGGAATGAAAAGGCAGCAAACAAAGGATGATGTGAAGGTACTAAGCCTAAGTTCCCTGACCCAAAACAAGACACAAAAAGCTATGGGAACATCAAAGCTGTACAGCACGTAATCATGATGTGTTACAATCCTGCCCCTGCACACAGCACAACCCCAGCACCATTCCTCTGGCCAGGGTCAGGGGCTGCCAGCAGAGACGGATCATCTGCAGGACAGTGCCAGCCTCTGCACACCACAAGATTCTGTTCCCTCCGCAGGCAGAGCAGCCCACAGCAGCGAAAGGCAGCCACTGCTCAGCAGCAAGCAGGCTCAAGTGAGGGCACACCATGCTGCAGCAATCTAAAAATGAGGTCTTGGCTTAGAGCACAATGCTAAGCAGCCGGTTGGAGAGCCTGTACTGAAACAGGAAGGAGCCTCCTGCCCAGCCTGAGCCTGGCAGCCCTCTTTCCGCTGCGCTGCTCTGGCGCCTTCGGCACCACCCGGTGCATGTCCACATGCTGTGCCAGGTGTGAGGTAATTTATTGGCAGCTGATCATGAGCTCAGACTAATGTTCAAAATAAGCAATAACCTCCCTGAGGTGTTTCTGAAGTCTCCTGATGAACTGGCCCGTTGCGCGAGGCGGAGGGGAGGGGGGGGCCTGCGGGACCGGGGGGCGCGAC
>NW_008238454.1:354092-373123 GCF_000691975.1 Corvus brachyrhynchos | reverse complement strand
GGTGAGGGCTCAGCTGGGAGAGAGCTACATGGGGCAGGGATGCAGGATACACAGGTCAAAACAGCCTCTTTGGGGTTGGAGGAAAGATGTGCTGCACACCAGCAGAAAGATTAGAGGGGGTGATCCTCTGACCTGGGAATGGTTTACTGGTGAGGACAAGCAGATACAGCAGAACCTTCTACAACATCCCATGCTGCTGCAAAGCAATGTCAGGCTAGCACCAACCCCATAAGCTCCCTGCACTAGTGCAAACCCACTTCAGCTTATGTGCCAAGAAAGCAGGTGCAGCAGGTAGGAAGCAAGGACTCCCTTCCCTATGACAAACCAGCCTCTGTGGTGGCACCTTGGCCTGGCACTAAATCTGCACCACAAACAACGGGGGTGAAAGCTGGATCACAGTAGCACCCAAGTGCTGCACAAGCTATCAGCAAGTGTCTCTAAATGCTAAGTTAGCACGAGTCCCTGATGCACCATGTGATAAGTAACGAGGGCCTCGGGCCACAGCGGATGCCAACATCACAGGAGAGGTGGACTGTGCTCAGAGCACCCACAGGAGCAATTCAGCAGTAGTGCTTAGCCATTGATAATAATGAGGAGACAACTGAACACTCAGCCACGCCCCACAAGGTGTATCCATTGCTTCCACTAGCTTGTGGAAATGACTAGCAGCACAAGCTTCCTAGAAACCCTGGCTCTGAAGAGCTAAGGATGGGATACAGAGACAAAGGGAGAGCTGCAGGAATATTTTAATTGAGCAGGTAGAGGAAGAAAGTAGAAGTCAGTGGCTGACATCGGCTACAAAGCGGGAAGTTAATTCTGGGCCCACAATTAACCCGAGACATCGGGAAGGAGATGAGTCAGCACGGACCAACACAAACAGCAGAAGGAATTCACTTTCTCACAAGAGAGCTTCTAAGGATGCTCTAAAGGGAGGACTGCAATAGTATGTAGTGCTTGCACCCAGCTTTACTGGGGGTGGCAAAGCACTGAACCCCCACTCCAGTGACAGGGGAACAGAACAACGGGCTTGTAGCAAAAGAAAGGTGGAAGTAAACATTTCCTCCGCTGTACATAAGACCCTTCAGCTGTGGAGCTGCACCCTAAGGCAGGGTGGAGAGGCAGCAGAGCCTTCACAAACTGCTTCTGCCCCAAGCTCAGCCTGGCCTCTGACCATGTCAGGGATCAGCTGCACAGGCAGCACAGGGGCAGGTGTGGCGGAGATGGGCACTTGGAGTTTGGAGCAGCACACCGAGCCACGCGTGGCAGTCTCTTACTCCTGGCAGAGTAAGAATCAGGTGGCAGCTCACAGTGAAGTGAGTCCTGCCTGGACTGATACAAGCAGAGGTGAGGCGGGCTCCCTTCATGCCTGCACAGCCAAGGTGGAAAAGCAGGAGGACGGAGAAGAAGCAGGAGGACACGACAGTGGTGAGATACAAGTTAATAACATAAAACCAGATCTACCCTGGAGGTATGCAGATGGAGTGGAGGACAGGCACAGCTCACCATGTTCATTCCTTACTTATACATGAGAACTGAGTGCATTTCCATGACCCCTGGAGGAAAGGGATGGGGCAGAGCTTCCTGGGCCAGCTCCTGAGCCCGTCAGAGAGCCTCCTGGCTTGAGGTGAGAAACTCTTCTGCTCTCTTGTGGGCCTCCAAGGCTTTTATAGTGTAGACGTCCTGTGGAAGCTCAGATTTCCGGCGCAGCAAGACTTTGTCCTTCTTAATGTCTTTCAGCATCTACAAACAAATCAAAGGAGTCAGGAATCAGTAGCAAACCCCTTCATGCCTTCAGCCTCTGACTCCAATTGCTCTAGGATATGCTGGGTGGCACTGCAGCATGCTCCAGAACAGGCTGAGAGCCACACACAGACCAAAAGGACACAAGAAAGTCACACTGGCACTTTTACCAGAGTGAGAAGGTTAGATAAACTCCACTCTTCAGACTACAGGTTGATCTCTTAATGATCAGGGATGAGAGTAGTGGCATTTACCTTCAGAACATCTGGAAAGAGCCATTTCTGGCTATGCTGATGTTCTGGCTGGACTGGGAGCAACTGTGAAGGACTTGAGTCACCTACGTACCTGCACAGCCTCAGTCTCCACCGTTTTCTTCAGTAGCTGTATGTCCTCTGCAGTCGGGGTCTCCGTTTCCATACAGCACACAGAAGGCAAGGGTAGAGGTGCATAATACATGGGGTACTGCAGACAACACAGACAGCTCCAGAGTCAGCACTCCATCCAACACCAAGCCTTCTCCCCCAGCACGCTAACACAGCATGGCACAGTTCTTCCAGCTGCCCTCTCTGGCCCCCGCAAAGGCAGCAGCAGGGACACAGGCAGGGAAGGAGTATCCTCTCGTCCCCTGTGCCCTCTGATTCATAGCATGCTGCATGTGCAGCTGCAGTTGAGAGCATGGTCCATAAACACGTACATGCTCTCTGGAAGGCAGTACTTAGAGGTCAGTTCTACAGAGGGACAGGATGATAAAACACTGCCAACATTCCCAGGACCCAGGACACTGTTTTTTGGGAGAGACAGACCACTGCTGCAGCAGTGCCTGCAGGACTGAGATTAAGTGCTAAAGCCTGCTCTTGTGGGCTGAGGAAGCAGGTCAAGACCCCCAGCACACTCTTGCCTCATTCATCCTAGGTCCTGTTGTCACTCACCTGGGGGTTCAGCCGAGCCAGCTCCTCTATTTTCTGCCACATTTCTTCTCGTTCCTTCATCCTGAACCTTCCCCTGCAGAGAGAGAGAGCAAGAGCAAGTGTGAACTGCTGGGGAAAGCGCAGCTTTCATTCACAGGATGACAAAAGCAAGAGACAGCAGAGAAGTGCAGGCGAGGGGAAGAGCTGCCCTGTCATTTGGAGACCCCTAATTCCATCTAATTCTAAATCTACAGGTGAGATAAAGCAAGAAGAGGGGACACACTGCAACTAGCAGAGGGTAGGCAGACATGCTCCTGGCTCACCTCAGAGCACAGGCTGGCAACAGTGGGCTGCACAGGTACTTCTGCCCTGGCTTTGTGCTGCCAGGAGTAGAGCAGAGTGTCTGGTTTCTGGGGTAAAGCCATGAAACCAGTCTGGATTTCAAACACACATTCTCCTGGTGCCCCACAGATGCAGAGGGACAAACTGTCATGTCCAATAGAGCTGGGATTCTGCTGCCCACTGTTCCTTCTCTCTCTAACCATAACACACCAAAGAGCTGCCCAAACACCCCAGGCACAGCTCTTGAACTTGGCACAGATTTTGGCACACATCTGAAGTGACCATTCAGCAGGGCCACTTATAAATCCCAGGACAGTGAATGTTCCTTGCAAACAGAGATGAGCACTCACCATCCCTTGTTATTCTCTTCTACATTTTGAACATCTGCACCAAAATCTCTGCTTTATTTCTATTATTTTAACTACATGACTTTCATCCCAGCTACTAGTCTTTCCAGTGCCCTATCTATCCATATTAAGGAAGTTCTTACACTCTGTAATCACATCACACTCTTGAAAGTCATGTAGGCCAAGAATGAGAATGAAGCTGCCAAGGTTTCAAGCAGCAGATTACTCCACCAGAAAACACTGGGTCACAAAAAAACCTCCAACAAACCAACCCCAAAATGCCCCAAATGAATAACCCATTCAGGACAAGACACTATCTGCCCCAACTTTCTCACTGCTTTTCTAAACGATTCTGATAAACCAAACAGTTTCAAGATGTCTGGGGAGAAAGGTGCAGTCAGTCCATTTGCACTGAACAGCAGAGAGACAGCCTTGCCACATGTCCCTGCAGAGTCTGTCCCTCATGACCACCCTGGCTGTGGCTGCACAGCTGGGGGTGCAGCAGTGACAGGCCTGAGCTGGCATGTCACTTGTAGGCTTGTTAACTAATTAAAAATGAGGCTAAGCCATACTCAAGCCTCTCAACATCTGGCTGCAGCCTAACAGTACAAGCTCTCTCCTTTGCCCCATTTCCTATTTGCTGAGTTTGTTTGCAATCCTTCCCATACATGCTGTTTTCTAGTTCACAGCACAAGGTTTTCTGAAGCCTAATTAGGCACAGAGGCAGAACAGAGCAGAAAACTGCAGCACTACCCATCCTTTTATTGAACAGCTCTGAGCTGTTTTGTTGAGCTTTTTCAGAACAATTCTCCATCAGTCACACACCAGTGCTGGGAAGAGTCACCTTCAGCAGGTCAGCAGCTAAACAGGGAGAGAAAGCTCCTGATGGAAACACTAGGTAGATCTTGTAGGAAATGTGCTGTCACTGTGACTTAAAATACATGTGAAGATATTTGTGGGCTTCACAAACGCCCTAGAATGGGAAAAAAAGAAATCTTGCTTGCTCCCATTTCAGATCCTAAAAAAACCTTAATTTCTCCATAAGCAGGTTACCCATCTGTTCTCATTC
This sequence comes from Corvus brachyrhynchos, assembly GCF_000691975.1. NCBI lineage: Eukaryota > Metazoa > Chordata > Aves > Passeriformes > Corvidae > Corvus > Corvus brachyrhynchos. Next base: position 368,717 of record NW_008238454.1, on the reverse strand, counting down.
ATATATCAACTTATTACTTATTATCAAGTTATTTACTTCTTCTCCACAAAACAACAGAATGTACCCCAGAGTTCCCCGCTCCCAGCAAGGATTAGCTCTGCTCTCCCCGGCAGCCCTGGCTCATCCAGGAATGAGAAGCACTATTTTATGTCACTAAGTCAGCAGAAAATAGACCAAAAAAAAAAAAAAAGAAGTTTCCTTCTAGCTTACTGGACTGACTCAGCTCACCAAGGCAAGCCATAGAAGCACCAAAATCAGCACAAGGCAGCAGAAAAAGTGGAGTTCTTTCCTCTTTACAGCATCATGGCACAGGTACTTGCTGAGCTCAGATTTTATCCCCACCATTCGCTCTTTGAAATTGCAGGAATTATTCCATCTTTATCACTGGAAAATTGAAAGCATCCTGTGGCATGAAAGATGCATTACGCCCACTGCAAAACTCTTCACTCTTTCTAAAGCAATAGGATTCTACTGACATTACTACAACATTTATGAACTGGTAAATATTTCCAAGACAGAGCAAAACTCAGTATCCTCTACATGGCAATCTGTTTCCTCATGACTCAGCAAACTCAGTCACTCTTTTCTAGGCTACCTGCTTCATTTTCAGCAGGACTGAAAGGGTTTTTATCAGGGCACACCTCATCCCTACTCATAGCTATGGCTAAGGAAGCCTACTTTTTGACAGAATTACTTACCACCTTTCCATTTCCCTTCTGCCTATTGACATCTACCATCTGTTACTGTACCCCAAGGAGACTTTAGGATGAGCTCGAGTTACTTGGCAAAAACCTCTTACTCACTTCTGCTTCTCTGCCTTGTATTGCTGTGTGCAGTCATCAAAAAGCTTTTGGTTCATCTCCATGAAGAGCTTCAGTGCATTGTAGATCAGCCCATGAATTGTCCTGCAAAGAAATGAGGAAAGGAGGACAAGTCACGGTGGGCAGGTTTTAGACCTAAGTTGGCACCAGCAGCACAGACAAAAGGTGACAGCAGCAGCAACTCATTCTACGGTGATGTGACAAAATATTCTCACACAATCCCAGCTCTTACCAAGGCAAAACCCCCTCAACAAACAGAGCAGGAACTATACAACAGGGAGAAACAGATGGAGAAGAAAGAGAAGACCCTGGGACAGGTCTGCTGTGGTCAGATTAATGAGTGCAAAACTACACATTCATGTGTTCATTTCTTGTAGATAGAAGTGGAAAATGAAGGATGCTAGGGGATGCTAGGGGCCTGTTCAGGGCTGTTTTCAAGGGGGCTTTAGTGCCTCCCACTGTTCACACCACATATACACAACGACTTTTTTGAGCTGCCAGTATTTGGTCATGAGCTTTATTGCTGAGCTGCCCAAAACACAGACAGGCAGCAGCCCCAAAGAGATGGAAACCAGCACACAGAATATCACAAAAGACAAGTCGACTCTGTGCCAGTGATTTATGGACAGGTTGCACTGCGTGTGAGCCCCCTTTGGGACAAAGAATCTCCTGGGGAATAAAAACAAGTGTTGAAGCTGTCTCTGAAATACCTGACCCACAGGCAAAAGATGAGACTCAGCAGACTAAGCTCTGTGTCTCTACCAGCTCTACAAATGGACTATGGAAGAGAGAGGCAACCCTGCTGGACTTAAGCAGGCTGTCTGACCAAGTAGATGAACTATGGGAAGGAAGAGGAGAATCTGAGGTACTCAACTTGCCCTGAGAAGATGTGGCTATTGCCAAAACAAAGACAAGCAGAAATAAGAGGAAAACACTTTCAGGACTTCTTCTGTGATACCACTGGGCAGCAGACCAGGAAAGACAGAAACAGCAGAATCATGAATCTTGGCTGCTGTAAGGACACAGAACTGGTGAAGGGTTTCAGACAAGAACATAAAGTCCTTTTCTGAGCTCTGGACTTGTCCAGTCTCCCTAGAATTAATTTTTAGCTAATTCATTAAAGGAAGTGTGTTCAATTAAATTAATTAAACTTGAATTAACCAGGTAAGGAATTAAATGGAGAAGAAGTCAGAAGGAAGGAAGTTGATAAGAGAACCATAAAACAAAGAAGTATCTAGGAATCAGACACAGGGGACAATATTTGACATGGACAGCTGCCCAGTTAGTTCTGCTTTCTCTGTTTTTCCTGTACTCAAGGAGTTGGGCACTGCATTAGCCAAGTTCTCTGGTCACGGAGAACATAAGGGTGGGACATTAGTTAACAAGGAGCCAGAAGTCAGATGGAACATCTACTGCACACTTCTGAGAGACTGACAACATTACTGTCAGGCAGGTATCAAACTCTGTGTAGACTCAATGGCCCCAAGGCTGGCAATTTCAAGTGCCTCAACCCTTGCAGAAGCAAGCCACTCTGGTCTGCTGTGGCCCTTTTCCATGCTGTGGAGAGATGGCTGGGGGTAAAACTAGAGGACACTGAGAAGTTACATTCACCTCCAAACAGAAACAGTAACAGTACAGGAATTGTAGGGTAAAATGCAGCTGCTGGTCCCTGGATGGAATGCTGCTGGCATGCTTAAAGCCTCCTCCAGGATGGTTCCCCACACACACAGCCTGCAGCCAGAGCCCCTGCAGAGTGGGATGGAACGGAGGGTGGAGCGGAGTGGAAACACCACGGCCAAGTTCCCTTGAAGTCGTGGCAGGGAGGGGAACTCGATGGAGCTTTGCAGCTGATAAACTGCACAGGGCCTGTCAGCCAAGGGAGATAGGAGGAATCTGGTGGCTGAGCCAGGAACTGTGGCGAAATCACCCTCCTCCGATAAATGTGGTTCGTTGTAACACAATTGTATTAACACACATCCCCTTTCCAAAGTCACCCACCCCAGGGTATGACCACCCCTCATAGGGCATGCACTCTGTAGTTTATTGACTGCACCTCTGAGAGCAAAGTTGAGAGAATGTTACACCAATCAGTAATAAAGGCATGTATGACTAAGAGTCACTCAAGCTCCACCTAAACATAAAGACATAGCATAAAAGTAAACTGAGAATAGGGGTAAGCTAGGGAAGACTCCATCCTAACTACTGGGATCACTGAACAGGCTGAACCCATCTTCTTCCCCCATGGGTAAGAAACACTCCGTACACATTGGATACTTCTACTGGGAATTAGAGCTTCTCTGTGAATTGCTCTGAATACATTTTTGCAGTCAGATACTATGACTGGCAGTCCTCGAACCTTAACCTGTCACAGTTTTCTGTAAATAAGGAGTGTTATTCCACAAACTGTCAGTGTGAGTCCTTCCCAGGCACTGGCAGTCACCAGCAGCAGGGAACATAATCAAATAAACTCGAAGACCTGCTGAGAGGTGTCTCTTATGCCGTTGGCATACTTCCCTGAATAAGTCAGTTGAACTGACCCAGTAGGACTGTTCAGTGAAGGGTCCCCTTAATGGGACACTGGCAGACTGGCTGGGCACGAGGGTCTTGGTGCTCCTGGGGTGCTGACAGACAAACTCCGAGGGTTGAGGAAATCTCCCTTTTCCATGATACACCCTGATACCACCACCAACCCCCGTCTCAGCAACTGGTGCCACCAAGCACCACGCATTGTTGCACTGCAGCAGCGTGCTTCAAGATTGCCAGTGGGTCAAAAAATCCAGCAAGTGTCAGAGCATGGGGGAAGACCTACTTGTTCCAGTGACTCTTGGAGTTCTTGTAGAGTGCTGGAAACATGATTGGGAGGATTTTGGCTGCATTATCGCTGATCAGGCTCATGATATATTCATTGTTCCAATAGTACAGCGCTCGCTCTGCCACCTGCAGCAGGAGAGAAAGCCATCCTTGAAGAGGCTCCTTCCAGTAACACCTGTGGTGCACAAGGAAGCCACCACCCAGCCAAGGAGCCCACATGCTTCCCCGTAGCACAGGGGTGACCTTCATGAACTTCTATGAGGCCATTCACCCCTCCTGCCCAGCCTTCTTTGCCTTAGCCTCTGCTAGACACTTCACACTTTTCTGAGAAAAACCCCATGGTCTTGAATGGACAAGCCTACTGTCAGTATAGGGATGACTCCAACACCCTTTACACAGCACTTGACAACAGTAATGTCATCTACTCCAGGTCCCAATTCAGATTAGCTCCAAGCCTTTCCTCAGACTGTCCTCTCTGAAGTTCCATTCCTCCCTGGCTTTCCCACAACAGAGTCTCTCAGGGCTTTGAATCATGCTTCAGTCACCAGTCCCACAATTCAAGCCCTTGATTTAGTAAGGGTGAAAATATGGAAAATCTTGGGGCAGCCATCCTGCTCTAACAAGACAAACAAGTCTAACAGGTTTGCACACAGTGACAGATAATGCAGGCTAATTTCTGCATTTAGTGCTGGCTTGAGAATGGCTTAAAAACCTAGGAAAAGAGACTCAGTTTTATATTTCAGGTAGTGCAGAATTTGCTATATCCCCTTAACATATTGTTCCACACAAGTAAATGAAATGAAACTCACTTTGTTTTCGCTTACCTAGCTTTTGGTTTTCAAGATCTGGTTAAGCCTTTTTCTGCTAGATTAACACACAATCCACTCAGAGGAAACTCATTCCCACCAAGGTGCTCAGACTCACCAAGAAGTCGATTCCTAATTTTGCTCTTCAGACAAGCTGTAGACTGTTCAGCCTGACCATATGGGACACCTTTGGAATTAATTTTCTTAGGCTGTAAAGTGTTTGCAGCTTCTCCGGGTTTCTCCGTATTGTTCTTCAGAGTTTGGCAGCTGATGAGGGCTGCTATCAAGTACAGGATGTGTCTCCTCCAGCCTTTACCCTACTTTATTCAAGCTCCTTAGCTCCCTCTGGTAGTTCCCTCCACACCCAAAGGTCACATTAGTCCTTTGGTTCCCATCACCACACCAGTAATCCACGTCCAGCTGGTTTCCATCATGCTCCTCTAGTCCTTTAAAGGAAACTGATTTTTTACATACATGTGTGACCTAGACTGACCTTATTTTTGGCTTGTAAACACACGACTTTGTACCTCTCTATACTAAAAGATGGACTGAAGCCAGCCTGCCTCACTGTGCAGTCACTCTCACTTGGGAGATGGCTGTGTCACTTCTTCTTTAACACTCCACCTATACCTGGGTCAACCATGTGTTTCCCCAGCAAGCTGTCTTCTTCCTGGGCACTCTAGAACAGTGAGGCAAGAACACTTGCTAGGAGCTACTAGCAGGTCCTACCACCCTGTACATTTTAATCCTTAAGACTACCATCCACAGAGATTATATCAGCTAGCTACTACAACCAGTTTCCCTTCAGTGAAAACAAGGAAGAAGCAGACTCCAGCACTTCTCCAGTATACATCACTCTTTACTACCTATGCCAGAATAAAACAAAGGACCTTTCCTGCACAGTCTCTTTGGTTGGCCTCCCTCCAACACTGCAGAGTGTTTGGTTTTACTTCAACAGGGTGACCCTGGATGGATCTCCTCTGTCCTTGCTAGCCAAAACAGGAGGTGGCAAAGCACCTGTGCTCCAGCCCCAGCCTGCTGCAATACCTGGTGCTGAACAGCACAGAGCAGCAGGAGAGGCTGTGCTGATCCACTCTGTTTCCTCTTTGGATGAGCTCACCCTGTGGTTGTGGTGACGATTCTCACTGCTTCCCACCACATGTCACCCCAATACTCACCCTGGTCACACCTCCACGTGCCAAGTACAAGTCCAAAAACTGTGGTGTTACCCTCACATGCCAAGTGGATCACAAGTCAATGCTCTATCCCCTCCCTGAGCTGTAATTTACCTGGAAGTGTGGGCTGGAAACACATTTGGCCAACTGCCTGAACAAGGGCTCCATAACTTTCACAAACTCTGATGGCTCAATCACGTCCAGGATCTCCTCCAGCTCATTTAAAAACATCACCTCTTTGGGACTGTGAGTTTTTGGCCAGAACTTCAGCAAGCCCACAATCACCTGAGTGGGAAGTGTACAGAGACAGTGTTAGAAGCTCAAAGTTAACACCAGCTGCAAAATACATTTTTAAGTGTCTAGTCACAACAGCAGAGGGGAGGAAGTAACGCAACAGATTTTCTCAGAAAGCCAGGGTGGGTGACCAGGGAAGAAAGAAGACAAAAGCCCAAACTCTCCCAAGTTACACTCATGGCAACAGCTCTACCTAGGCTGCTATGATTTCATATTACAAGCACAAAGCTTAGAATCACTTTATATCCCCAAACACGGCTTAACACAGAAGGGTGAAACTGGACTGGACAGCAGCTGGCAGACAGTGCAAAGTAACCATGGAAGATCAACTAATAAAATTGGAAATGCTATGGAGAAGGTCTCTGAAGAGTTATTATTCAAAAGACTACAGAGCTTGAATACTGGGGAGCACCGAAAAAATAATGCAACGGATGGGTTTGGGACAAAGAAAGGAAATTTTACTTTACATAGAAGTAGCTGGATTATGGAACTCATTCTTGCAAGACTTTGTGGAGACTTGAAGTCCAAACAGACTCCAGAATGGAGCAGACAAGTTTATGGAGTTGACATCTAATAGTTATAATTAAATACAACAACACAGATGCAACTTCTGGCTGAGTAAAATCCTGCTTACAAGATAGAGAAGGGCTATATCTCACTAGATTTTATTTATTAATTTTTAATACTGCTTCCTGTCCTACCCATCTGCTTCTAGACACTGCAAAGGCAGGATTCAAGATGCTGCAGATCTTCACTCTGTTGGAAGAAGAAATGTTTACTCTGTGGACACTAGAGTTACACACAGCTGGCCATAGGGGCTGCCCTTTCAAACCTCTGTATTTCATCTACCTGATCCTAAAGCCAGCACTTGAGAGGAAGTTCAGAGCAGCAGAGGGACAGTAGTGGGCAATGCAACAGCAGGATTAGAGATATCTGAGCATTATGTTTCTGCCAACTCAAGGCTTGAGAAGCCAGCAGTTCATTATCCCCGTGTTTGTCATTACTCATGTCTGCCATTCAGGTAAGAGTTAGCTTCAGTGACTCAGAAGCAATTTCACCTACAACTAAGGTGGTGTGAGGTGTGTGGAGTCTGTGTTTGCTAATACCAAGCACATCTGAGGCCTTGCTCACCTGGCAGTCTTTCAGACTGCTGTTAAGGCAAGAGCTACCATGTCAAGCCTTGCTGAGCAAGCTGCTGGAAGGCCCATTTGAGGCAAGTGTGGACCCAGGGAGTAATCTGGCCTCCTTCCAGCACTGCTGGTAACATGTCCCGGTGCATTCAGACTCTTGCTGATGCACAAACCCTGTAATTCTTCCACACTTCAGTAACACCAGTCATCTTGGGGGTCTATTCAAAACCTTCACAAGCAAGGTGCTTCAACAGAACACAAGGTGTGGCAATATGGCCTTGGTATGTCTGGTTGAGACACAGCACCCACTGAAGGTAATGAAATTGGGTCATTCCACTGCTTTCTACAAGCACCAAACCAGACCTGGGTCTGTAATCCAGGGGCCACTAAACTGTTATCCAGGAAACAGTGATGAGCTGTGGAGCTTTATTATCTGAATAAGATAATGCAAAGTGAATCCTGGAAATATTGACAGATTTCTATTTCTTTCTTCTCCCTCACCCTAGGAGGTGCTTTGGCAGGAGGCTGTTGGACTGGATGTCCGCCACAGGAAGCACTCAACATTATCAGGAAGCTACTTTATGCAGCTTGTTTCAGAGCAGGCTTTTGGGAACAAAGGAAATGGAGGACCCATATTTAAAGGAAAACTAGGAGGTCTGCTTCAGCACTGCTGATGTCAGAGCTGTGGAGCCAGAAAGCTGACAACAGCTGACCAGCTTCTACCCAGCACAGGCAGGCTCACCATGAGCACACACATTTCAGCCAGAGAACAGAACGACCTCAGCCAGCATTACTCATTAAAACACTCACACTTTTGGTGCTCCCTGCTACAGTGACAGAAGTATGTGTTCTCTGCCCATCTGCTGTTTTGAGCCTGTGAAGCTCAGCTCTGTAGAAGACATTTCCTGGCCTGCAGTGGGTGGAGAAACACTTGTCTCCTTCTTGCACCCTCTGCCAAGCTGGCACTTAGCCTGGTTAACACCGCAGGTCCGTGCAGCCAGTAACTAAAATATGTGAGGTCTCCATCGACACTGCTCACATTTTAGAATCTGCTGGTCCCCAGCACTATATCCTGAAGGCAAATGTGTCTACAATGTGACTTATCTCTATGAAGGTAGCAAACTGATGCTAAGGCTGGAAGGAGAATACTTTCATGAAGGAACAGCAGCACGCTTAAGACCTCGTGTCCCAGGTTCCTAACCTCATCCCTACAATTCTGCAGCCAACTCCAGCAGTGTGGAGGGGACTCTTACTATTTCAAGGCTCCCACAAGCTCTGGTTCTACCAGATGGTCATGTATTTTGTCTCTGCAGCACCTCTCATTAGCCAGAAGCTCTGCCCTGGAAGAACAGCTTGGTATCCTGTTCCTTCTGCTACACCAAGATCTGAAGCACAAAGGAAGACTACAGTCCACCTTCCTGAAGCTTCCAGGAGAGCATGCTAAAGCCTTGCACATGAGCAGTACAGCCCCTTCTGTCCACAGGGAGCCAGGCAAACCCAGTAAACAATACCACTGATTCCCAGCCTCTTTACAGAAAGGGTGAAAAAAGGCTGTTCTAAGGAAGCTGTGAAGCGTTTTGGGACTTGACTATCACACAGAAGTGAAGCAAGGTTACTCACTGGCTCTGTCAAGCTGCTGTCTTTCTCCAAGAACTGTACAACACAGTACGCCAGCTGCAGGAAAAACACATGGCAAGATTAGAGCTTCCTCAAGTGTACCTGAGATTAAAGTGCCCCATCCACTAGACTGGAAGTAACATCATGCCCATTATGTTGCAGCTCTAAACAAATCCAGTTTTCTGATGGCAAGTGAAGGCTTTAAGACCAAGCAGGCAGGGCCTGAGCTCAGGACATTTGTGCAATTTAAAGGATAAAACTTCAGTCACCCAGAGCAGTCCACAGCTGATACATTCAGATGCAAGCACAGCTGCACGCAATGGGGAGGAACAAACCTGACTGACCCAAAGCCCTGCCCCATAGAAACAGGGCTGAGAGAACAGACATCTCTACTGAGTACCCATATTTTTTCACTTCCTATCCCAAGTTGTGATCTTCTTTAGTCTTCTGTTATGTACTCAAAATTGGAAGAAATTAATCTCTAAACCAACCTAGCAGACTAGCACACCAACTTCTCCACATATCTCAGTGGTGACTAACAGCTGATACACCACATGCACAAGCTGATGACTGCAGCTAGGAAATTTCCCTCTCTGATTTCAGCAGGCCCCCAATATTTCACAAGCTTCCAGCACAGAAAGACAAAGCAAGCCACAGCATTACGACAGGGGGAAATGTCAGGATACCCTCCTATCATCCAGTGGCACAGGCCCAGACACCACAAGAATAGGACAACCACTACAGTATGGGACTAGTGCAGAGCCCAGAACACCTCACAGCAAGAACTCTGTAAAATGCAGTAATGTGGCCTGGTGAATAGCTATAAACAATTAGCTTAGAAACTAATATAAATATATAGAGCTTATAATAGCTATAAGCTTTTGCAAAATCCCAATCTGCCCCAGGAACTTGAAGCACTTCTCACCTGTGGATGGTACACACTGAGAGACTTCACTTTGTGCAGTGGTAACAAGACTCTGATGAGAAACATCTTGTGCTCTTCCTTCAGAGGCAAAGCAAATCCATTGATTATGCTGAGAAGAAACAAGAATCTTGTTAAAGTTTTTACCCAGGAGAAATACAGTGTCTCTCACCTCACAACACATACTAGCTCTCACCAGCCCCTTGAGGAAGCATCCCCCAAAAGCATGGTTGCTGCAGCCCAGCCTGCACAACGTGCTCAGCGAGAGTGCTCTTGGCAGACACCACAGGGAAAAGCCTCTGATGGAGCCTGGACTCTGCTCTGTCCTGTGCCAGGCTGAGCCCACACACACTTAGGCACAACCTCTGGGGAAGGCCAGCACTGAAGCAGCTCATTGCTTGAGTATTTTGCTTTACAAAAGAGGAGGGTGGCAGAATAACAAGGCCACAAACAGAAGGGAAGCTGAAACCCGGGAGAAGGCTGCCCATTGCTAAGGCTTCTCAGAGCTGTGAGGAGCTCTTCTCTTTTACTGCCTGCTGAGGCAAGATAGCAAGTGTGACTGGACTCAAACTCAAAAGAACAGGAGATAGATCTGGGGAGGAGAAGGCTACCACTGTATTTATCAGCAGGCTGGAGAGTACTTTAGTTTATGCTCTGTCAGACTGAGATTCTCTGGAAGAGGTGCCTCCTGCAAGGACTGCTGAAGGAAGGCACTGCCTGTTCACACAGCACACTGGGCTGGGAGGCCTCACTCATTATGGGTCCTCTGGGACTTGCAAAAGTGGCCTTACCTTCCCAGGATCTCCAGTAGCTCTGCAATCCCATTGTGGTGTTCTGTTTCATAGATAAACCTAAAGAGAAGGATGAGAGGTCATTGCCAAATACTGGATACAGTTTGATAAGCAAGATGAAGGAAAAATGCTGGAGACAGGGAGTCTAAATGGTACTAAGAAAGACCTCACCTGTAAAATATGTTATTGATCTGCCTCCTCACATATGCTCTCAGACCCAGGAACTTCCCGTAGATCCTGTGCAGAATAGTCTTTAGGAAGTCTCGTTCTCTGGGGTCTTCACTGTCAAAGAGATCCAGCAGCTGTGAGGAGAGAAATTCAGTCAGTGCCTGCATACTGCCTGTCTGAGCAAAGCTACCACCAACACCAGGCACTGCTCATGCTTGGCAAAAACAGCTCTTTCAGTCAAGTGATGCCTTCAGCACCCTGAGCACAGTGGTCATTTCCCTGAAACACGTGACCTCCTAGTCACAAGCTGGAACCATCATCACTTCTCTCACCTTCAGAAACACAGTAATGGCCTGCACTTTCTACAAAGCTGCACATCCCCAGATTTCCCCTGCAAGGCCCCTGTGCCCCTCTCCACCTATACAATGAGTTATGAGTTCCAGTGACTACAGCTCGCACGCAGTCTTGCCCTGCACAGAAAATTCTGTCTGCTCATTCAAAACAAATACAGAGAAGTCACATCATCAAGCACCAAAATCTGCTGCATGTCCTTCACAAAGGTGGTGCACAGTGGCAGGGGCAGCAATTACTTACAGAGAGCACAAACTTCTGGTCAATGTATTTCTTGGCTACATTTGGTTGAAAGTCAGGTGATTCCAGGAACCTGAGGAAGAACTCATACACCAGCTGTGGGGGAAAAAGGAGAGATTACTTAGAAATCCCCCTGTCCTCTCACCAGTGTTTACTTCAGATTTTATGTTTTCCTTCTCCTTAAGGATTCAGGGAAAGGCTGGGAAGCCTGAACAGGAGCAAAAACCCCAGTGTTTCCTTACCCAGATCAACTCAGCTGCCCTTGCTTTAATGGGCAGGGGTCTCTGGTGGCACGTAACTATCCAAATCTGCATGAGACCTCATCACCTCAGGTCCCTCCAAAGATAACACCCACCTACTCAGATTAAGACACTAGGCCTGGGAAACTCTTCTCACATCTTCAGCACATATCTCTACAGAGAACAGAAACCTCCAGAGACGGCAAAGGCTCAGACTCACTGGATGCCCTTGAGACACGCCAAGGAACAACAGAAGAGCAGAGAAATGAAACGGACCCCAGGAAAACATGCAGTGTCCTCTGCCTCCTGGGTACTGACTCAAGGTTGGCTTGGCCTCACCAGGCCAGGAGAACTGCATGCTGTGTCCCACTTGGAAAACAAAGGGCAGCTTGCTTTAAGAAGGCTGTCAGTGCTGAAACATCAACTTCTGGTCCTGCTGTTCTCTGAGAGGGATGAGTCCACTCTCATCCATCCCACCTAGTGGTTCTGAGGGGCCACTAGGCCAAACAAGATTGGTGCATTTGAAAGGCCTGACTTTGGGATTGAAGGAATGATAGGACCGTGCACCCACAGGTAGGGCCTACCTGCCAAGGACAGCAGTAAAAAAAACCTGAGGTGCTGAACAAAAAGCTCAGCATTCAGTTGCCACAAATCCATGCTGGCTGCTGACTCAATTCTTAGAAACAAATGCTGCCTAGCATTCATAGCACTCTGGTGCTGAGGACACGGTGTTTCTATCAACGCTCGCATGCCTATGTCAACTGCAGCAGTGAGAAGTGATTAACCAGTGCTGCAGAATGACACCTTATTTCTTCTCTGTATTTTCTGCTTCATTCTGCAGTACCTGCCCCGTTTTCTGCCTTTGTCTGCTTGACAACACATCCCTGTGCAAGTGCCTGGAGCTTTCCTCCTGACTTGTACTGCTGAGCTCTGCTAAACCATGCTCACTGTCACTTTCCTAACCCTTTTCACCCAGTCTGTCTTAAGGCCATCTGCAAGTGAATGTTGCACACAGGCATCAGCCAGTTCCCAGGACACCCTTGCCTCCTGCACTGCCTAAGAGCCACCTCTGACCCCTGGGTGGCAGCCCTGGTCTTTCCGCAGGAACCCTTGCAGGCTGGTGAAGCAGCAGTGGCAGGGCTGGCAGGCTCCAGCTCCACATGGACTCTCGACTTCCTGGAGATAAATTCACCAGACCTATATTCCCCACCCCTCCTCACCTGAAGGTGTGGCCAGGCAGCCTCTAATGTAGGCTCATCTTCTTCAGGGTCAAACTCTGCTCCTGTGGGATTGGACGATGGTGGGAGTGTCCGGAAGAGGTTCACTGAAAACTGAAGTGAGTGACAGAGTGCATGAATGACATTCTGACACCTCATGATGGTCCTCCACATAGCAAATCCTTCACTGCAGTGCAACACATTGTGATTTGTCACAGCTGTGCCCACACACTGATCCCTTCCTGCAGGCTGTAGGGTTATAGTCTGCACAGGACTTCCTTCCCCAAGTGCCATCTCTGCCGGAGACAAGAGCTTCCACCTCTCCCCACAGCAGGCACTGTCACTACCACCACCTCTACACACACTTCTCTTTCTGGAGGTGGGTAGACAAGGAATGGGTAGGACTGGGGTCACACTCCTCTCTGACAAATCCCTATCCCCTCCTCCTCCCACACTTCCCTATTTCTTTGGCACACAAGCCACACAAACACTGGCTCCATGCCCTACCATGATAACAGCTTCAGGATAGATGGCCTCGGTGACGACATCACGGTTGTGTGTGATGTATTCCACCATCTCATTGAGACCTGCTCGCTTCACCTCCTTGAACTTCAGGTCACTGAGGGGGTCAGAGATGAAGTCAAAAAGAACACAGCACTGCCGCAGCTTCTGGATGAAAAGCTCTTCTCGTTCGTGTGGAGGAGCATCTGTCAGAGAAAGCAGGGACATCTGTCCTTGGAGCCAGGCAGAACATCCTCCTGGTTTCCCCAGGTATCACTGTGGTTTGCTCCCTGTGGTTTCCCCCTCCCCCGTCACATTCCCCTTGAATTGTTGGTGGTGAAGAGGGAGAGGCAGTGTTATCCCTGCAATGGACATGGGACAAAGGAGCCAGAGAGACTGCAGGGCCTCTGAAGCAACTATCCCATGAGTGGATTTCAAACATGGTAGCAGTTTCTAACCTGATAAGCACTGATCTCTTTCCTCCCTGTACAGAGTACACTGAAAAAGGAACTCAACCAGCTCCCATCACAGACCAGTGACAGCCACGTCCTGCACCACAGAGACACAAAGGGAGCTGGGCAGCACACACTGTAGCCTGACCCTCCTCCCAGAGAATAAGGCAGAAGAGAGGGGCCAGGGTTGCAGGAGCTGTACATTAACAGATTCTCTTTCTGATACAACTGGAAACTACACACTGCCTTGGCCAATGACACAAACTTAGCAGAATGCTACTGAGCTGCAAGGCAGGTGCCCTTCCTCAAAAGCTTGTCTGTGTCCGTGAGCAACCTCAGCAATGGCTCTGGCGCAGTCACTGCTGAAAATGCTTTCTCCTTGCCCACACTCATGTTTAATTGCAACATAATGTACACTAAGTGCTAATACCAAGCTCCCCTAACGTGGACAGGTTCAATTCCGCTATCATAATTTGCAATGGAAACACAATGAGGAGAAGGCCTGGTCCTTTCCCAGGAATGGATGGATGTAGGAACCAAGGACAATCTGCACCAAGGTCTCTGCACTTCACCGCCTTCCTGCACAACCTGCTGAAGAATCTGAGGCAACCCTCAGTACATAGAGCATAAGGGTTTAAATAGCTCAAATAGGAAGGTAAGTATGAAGTTTGCATTGAGAATACTCTGATTATTTTAGGCCATCCATCAATTCTCTACCTGCTAACAAGCCGAGCACCTTTCCCAGAACCATCCTTGCTGCCCATAAAACTAGCTGGACACTTGGTTGCTTTGGGAAGAGCCCTTACACCACCACACTCTGCCTGGAGAAACTGCAGCTTGTCATACAGCTCCCACCCCACTGCCTCTTTACCTTTAAGGGCTGGGAGTTTTTGCAGTTCCCGGTTTTTGCTCAGATTGAAACGGGAAGAGCTGTGCCGGCGCTCCTTCTTCACAATCTGGGGTCCCCCTGAGTACTTGATTTTATTCAGCTGGGTTGGGGGGGGAGCGCTGTTACTGGGCCGCTTATTTGAAGTTGGCTGCTGTTGCGGCTGGGGGGGCGGTGGGCGGGGGGGGGGGTGGGGGGGGGCGG
>NW_008238454.1:346828-353798 GCF_000691975.1 Corvus brachyrhynchos | reverse complement strand
TGCTGTGGTGTCTGCTTCTGGGGCTGCTGCTGCGGCTGCTGCTGCGGCTGCTGGGCCTGATGGGGGAGAAGAGAGTAAAACAACTCAGAAGCTTTACCTACAAACCTCATAAGGAGAGAACATCAGCATTTTCTTGGAATGAAGAAACTGGGCAGGTTCTTCACTGTTGCACTTGCAGTTGAGTGCATCTCACGTGTTCCTGCCAGCTCTAGAGCTGTTGGTTGCATTTGTTGCATATCTGCAAAGCAAACATCAGTTTTACTCATGTCTGTGAGGTACCACAAAGACACCGGAGCCTCTCAGCACAGTGAGTGCCATGGATATGGAAAGTGAAGTCACATCTTGTAACACGTTACATGCAGCAGCAATAAGAACTTTCTGTGGTCCAAACAGAAATCTTGGCATGCTGCTGTCTCTGATTGCAGCACTATGTACAACACACAACAAGCAAGCTTAGAAACCAGCAATTTGCTTCTTTGTCCTTGTGCAGGGAATCACCTGGGAAAAACAAAGGCAGTGTGTAGTACAGAGCAGACATAATGGCCTTGGAAAGGCAATAGTGAAGACTACTAAAATCATTGCTCCATTTGTGGTCCAGGAGCATCTAATCTACAAACCGCATGGACCATACATACAAACATATGCAACCTTAGGTCCCAGGCTGTGGGCTCTCCCAATGCATCCTGGCTGCTCTCTCCATCTCTGCCTCACTGCTGTCTGGACTTCTGTAGATGGGCTTTTCCCACATCACCCCTTCTAGCCACACAAACTCTCTGCCTGCATTCTCCTCTCCCACTGCACTCTTGTTACACTGCACTAACAGAGGCACTTTCTCATGTTTAGCATGTGACCAGAAACTCAAGCCAGTATTTGCTCAGCTCAGCTCTCTTCCAACCTTGCTGAAGCTCTGCTCATTCAAGTCCCAATTGGATCATAATGACTCAATAACTGATCCTTTAATTTCACACTGACCAGACCTATGGAAAACTCAGCACAAAAGAGGGCAACATCCTGCCAGGAAGCAGAGGGATTAGCTGGAGACAGCACCCAGCCTACCCTGGCTGTGCTGCGTGAGCCACCTCCTTCCTGTTGGTACATGAAGCCAAGGAGCTGCAGGATAAATCTGTTTAGGATACAACAAGAATAGCACAATGGATGGGCAGCAGAGGTGAGTGAAATCCTTGGACATCACCCCCTTCTTTCCCCATTATTCCCAGCTGCCACATAGAGCACAGTGGTACAAATGCACACCTCACCAGAACACCAACCAGCAGCGTTTTGAGGGAGTGCAGGAGCTCAGCAGAGCTCTCCATCCTCCCGATGGCCAATCTCTTCCTGTGAGGACCAGCTGAGATGCAGCTACTCTGCACAGTCCTTTCCCTGAACTGGTTTCCAAAGAGGTGCAGCACAGCACAGCAGTGCAAGAGCAAGAGTTACTGCACCTGCAGCATGTGGGAAGGCAGCAGGGTAAGGAACAGGAGAAGCTGTCTACAGGGAGATGGTGCTCTACCGATTGGGATCTATAGAGCAAGTGCAAAGAAAAACAGGGAAAACAGGGCCCAACACAAACCATCATTTTTTTTTGTCAAGTCATTACTTTGAATGAGAAATCAGAAAGATTTTGGTTCTGGTCTGACTCTGTTTGAAGGAAATCCTGAGTGGTTCTGTTTCAACCTCAGCTCCAAGCCAAGGTGGGGGGAGACAACAAGATTTGAACTCTCTACAGTTTACATTTGTTTTGATTCCCTTCACAGAGCAGCGTTGTCCCATGATGAGAGGAGGGAGCCAGATGAGCTTGTGATAAAAACAGCAGTGTCTGCCAAATAAAGCAGGCCCAGACTACAAACTGGAGGCAACTTATACTGAACAGTGGTCTCTGCTCAGTTAAGTCAGGACAAAGCCTTGCTGGCCAGGTTCCAAGACTGAGAAGTTAATTCTGAATACTTGGTATCAAGGCAAGTGAGCCTTGCTGTCCAGATGCCTTTGGGAGTCCTTGGGTCTGCATCATTCTCCTTCCACAGGAAAGAAGGGAAAAATCTGAATGCTGAGCCACCACAGAGAAAAGATGGTACAAAGAGAAACTGGTGGCCTTCCAGGTAACACTGAAGGAAGCAGGACACATGGGCCCTCTGAGCTGATGGGACACGCTTGTGCACTCCTCACCCATCCAGAAACACCACGGGCAAATGCTCAGAGCATGGTGCGTTTACTGCATGTGAACAGGCTGCATCAGGGGGCTGGAAAAGTCCTTGCCACTAGGCTTCAACAGTCTACAGTCTTCAACATCTTGCATGAAGAGAGACAAAACATAGCTTCAGGTTCAGCTGCCAGCTATTTAAGAAACAGTCATGCACATGCAAAAGTCACACAACCAAGACTGCTAGACAAAAACTGATGGCTGGGGAGGTCAGATATACTCATATGCTGCAGTCCCCAGAGAGTTTATGATGGACTGCTTGTACAGGCACTTTCTGGTATCAAGTTGAATCCCTGCTTTCAGAAGGTACTTCCTGTGGCAGGCCTGTTGTCCTGCTGCCTTCAACACCTCCTACCTTGGCCACATGAATCAGAAGAGGCTTATTTTAAGTTTCCTAACACTTTCTTCTCTGAAGTTTCCATCCCTGAAAACACAGCAGACTACTGAACCTGAAAGCTTTTTTCTCCATGCACAGCCTCTTTCCCTTTCACCAGCCAACTGCTCGTTGGCTGCAGGCACCCCTCCATCTGAGCAGGCTCAGCCCCCTCCTGACAAGCAGGGCTCACACACCATGGCAAAGCCAATAGCTTGGGGAACACTGTTTGCTGTGGCTGTTACTGCACGTGCTGAAGTGACCAGAGAATAGCACAAAGGTGTTTGACCAAGCACAGAGGGGCAGCCCCACTTTCCCCACTGCAGTGGAGCAGCTCCTTGTGCCAACAGGACGGGCCGGCCCCAAATGAAACCGAGCACACAGGCTCCCTGGCTCCAGAGCACTTCCTCCCCAGTGCTTCCCACCACCTCTCCTCCTTGTTAGGAACTTGCCTGCACAAGTCAATGAGCCCCAGGCCCTGAGCTTGCTCTGTGCCATTCCTCTTCATCCCAGAGAACAGAGATCCTCTTCCCCCAGCCATCCTGAGCTGTGCTAGCTTCTCCTGCACTCCCCTACCCGTGCATGACCTCACCTCTGCAGGCACTCCTACTGCAGCTGGGTGCATCGCCACTCGGGAAGCCCTTTCTGCCTCACTGGTCCCTTGAGCATCCCCTGCTTGCTAAGCTTCCCAGCCCAGATCTGCTCTCAGCTCCTCCTCCTCAGATGACTCTTCCCTTCCCATCCCTCAAGTCAGTACCTGCTCTCTTTGTCTGCTGTTACACAGCTACCCTATTAAAATCAGGCTCTCTGCCTCAGAAGTAACATGAATGCACTGTAATGCCTGTCTCTGAATAATGAACTCCAGGTACTGCAGTAACAAGCCCCATGGAGACATGTGCAAAACATGAAAATACAGCAGCTCACTGAAAAGGTGCACCCTCTCCCAGAGCTGCAAATCTCATCAGCAAGGCTCCAAGCTGCCCTTGAGGCTGCAGAGCAGCTCCCCTCTTTACTGCTGCTAATGCCTGCTCCCACTTCCAGGTCATTAACTCTCTTCCCCACCCAGCTGCCTCTCCCAGTCTTTCTGGCCAGGAGGAGTAACTCTTTCTCATCCTCTCATTCAACGCTGCCTTGGTCTCCGACATTATTTCTCTTTTTTCCTTAAACAGCTTACACAGAAATTCTCTGCATTCATATATTCATCATGTTCCAGGGGGACTGAACTAAACACACCTTTCATTTCCCACTCCCTGCTCTCATGTTTTACTCCACTGTTCCTTGCCTCTTCCTAAGCAAACTGCCCCTCAAAGCCAGGGGTTGGCCAAGCTCTGCTGGCTGTTCACATCAGATGGATGCTCATCTTGGAGTAAAACTAAAAGAGCGCTGCAGTACCCCTGTACTTAAGAGGAAATCCAACACTTGCCTTCCCTTGTGGATGTGCCTGCTTTTCAAGATCAGCTCCACTAAAAGCTCCTTCGCTGCAGAGAGCAAAGCACTTTGCTTAGGGGGTTCTGGACTGACTCCTACCCTCTTCATCTCCCTCCACAGAGATCCCCATAGGAGCTCCTCATCCACTGCATTTGGCCAGATCCATCAAAACAGAGCTGCTCTGCAACAAGCTTTACTCATCCCACCAGCCAGACAAGTTGCCTGCAAAACAAGTCACAACTTTCTGATACCAGGATAAATTAAAGTTGATTCCTGCCCCTGCTCCATGGAGCACAGCGTGAGAGAGGAAAGCACATACTGGAAGAGGGCTGCCCAAATGCTGCTCCCCTGCTGCAAGCCCATTAAGCATTTATTGAGATATGAAGAAAAAGGATAGATCTCTTTAGTGCACCCAATTTTCACCCTAGAACAGGCAGGCAACCAACCAACTGTAACTCCACAGGGGAATTCACAGGGCATGAAACTCTCACAATGGCAGCAAAGGTATCCAGGTTGGGCTCAGCACATCAACCCCACCAGACAATACCACTCCCAGCGTTTCACAAGTCAAACCACCTCTTGCTTCTGACACAAGGAAGGAGTTTTGCTCCCAGCACACATTACCTAATTCCTCACACAATGTGAAAGTCAAAATACCTTTCTGTGTTTCCTGAAGAGCAAGAAAATCGCACTCAAACTGGTATACATTTCTTCTTATCAAGCAAAGAGCTCTCTTCCATTCTGCAGCAGAGTACTCCAGAGATAGAAAAGCACCAAAAGGGAACAAACTTCACTGCAGACTCAACAGAGAAAGGAAGAAGAGACCTGTGGAAGTACACACTGCAGAGGTGTCTCCTTTCTGCTCTGCTCTCTGTTCTTATGATCAAAGGAGACCCAGCTTTCCATCTTAAAAGAGGGCTGGATTTTGTCTGGAGTATGAGGAAGTGGCTGGGTGTGAGGGAAGTTTAGACACATCACGTCTAAGTTTCTTCTGCACCCAGGCAAACATTACATGCCATTTCAGGTCACAGAAGAAAGCTTGTAGCCTGTGACATTCTTCCCTTCTTACTGCACCACTTGTAACCAGGAGAGCAGTGCCACAGCCCACTGCTGATTTGGAGGGGCACATCAGAGTGACCTGCTTTGTTGGCTACCCATTGCAAGACCCAGGCTTTCCTACATCTTTCCAGAGCTGTGAACTCAGCAAAGAGTGCCACATAAATAAAAGGTAAGTCTGACCCCATAATGCCAATGCAGGAGTTCTCTCACTTCCTTGGAGCCCACAGACAGCTCTCCACCAAGCTGTTTTCAGCTGTATGCACACAATAAAATGGACAGAGGCAAAGGCCAGGATGGAGGATCTACAAAACTGCTGCCTGCTCCAAGGCACACAGAGTTAGACACTGATTCCTTGCTGGCCACATGGCAGGTTAGGCATGAGCACAAAACTGAGTGGCTCGTAAAAGGGTTATCTTCTGAGGCTCTGCAATGCAGATCTGTGCTTTGGAGTAGACTCTAAAATAACATTGACTACAACCGTGCCACTGAACTACACATTTCTTCCTAGTCTTCATTAGCCCTACACGTCTCCCATGCCCAACCCTCCAAATTACAAGCGCAACGTGTTCCAGACAAAGAAGCACACAGGCTTCTATGGATGTAGAAGTGGCACAGCTTGTTTGCCAAACTGCAGTATTAAAAAAAAATAAACCACACATACATACATGCTTCCTCAGCCATGCATACAGCATTCTTCTGAGCCAATTCTCAAATTCCACAACCACTGCCTGAGTGCCAGACGAACTCAGGACTACCAGAAAAGTTCCACTGAACACAAATTTGCAATAATTCTAAGGATGGCTTATCATACTATCATATTCTGCTGAGGCCATTCTAATGTATCTACCTTGGCAACATCAAAACTGAGAGTGAGACTGCACATCTGGGAATACAGACTGTGCCTTCTTGTGAGGAATGCTGTGTTCAGCAACAAGGCTGTTATACCAAAGGAGAACCACTTAATCTCTAGCAGTTTATTCTTTCAGGTGCTCCTATCCATTACTTCCTAATCTCACTCCTCCAGAAAACGCCTCAGAAGAACAGATCTTCTCCTATTGCTTCTCACTACTCTCCCACTCTGACACAAAGTGACAACAGAGTTTCTTGCGCTTTACAGGAGCACGGAAGCTGCTCCCATCTGTCAGGCTTCCACCTCGTTGATAATCATGGCTTGTCCCTTTCTGCAGCCAACTTTGCCATGCCCTGCCCACCTCTGTGAGCAGCACTTGCCCTTAGCTTCATGCCAAATGTCTTTTTGCAGGTCTGTAGGGTATGAGACTCATCCAGTCTCATCCATAGTCATTGTTCCCTTTGGGCCAATTTTTCTTCTCTGACTTCTTAAGATCCTGGTGACATGTGTTATCTGGTAGAACAGCTTGAAGTAGCTAAAATGAAAGATTTAAGTCCTCCCCAAAGGTGAGTTGTACATGCACACTGCTGTACCCAATGTGAAAGCCTTACCTCTTCTGAATTCTCTGCCCCACCATCCTTCCCGCTACTGCTGCTGCTGCTGCCAGGCTTTGTGGTGCTTTTGGTAGACTTTGGAGACTCCTGAAAGGATGAGAACACATTCAGAGAAAACTTTACCTTGTTCAGAATTTTAGCATCTCTCTGCAGAGTTCAGGTGTGTGCTGCCACAGACTACTCCTGCAGCACGCCCTGCTCCGGACATCCATTCCCAGCCCATTTTCCCTGAGAAGGGCACCCTGAATGGCTCCCCCGGCAGCTAACGCCCAGGGCGAGGCCACGGACCCAAGCCCAGGAGCGATGCTGGCACCTCCCGTCCCGGTCACCGCAGGCTGACCGCGGCGAAGCACCTGCGGGTGACAGGGCCCCGTGCCCACCCAGCCCTTCCCCGGGGCGCGGCCCCATCGGAGATACGCGGTGCCAGGGCATCTACAGCGCCGGCCCGG
>NW_008238454.1:345384-346132 GCF_000691975.1 Corvus brachyrhynchos | reverse complement strand
AGGGCCTGCCCACGGCTCTCGGGGCCTCGCTGCGTGCAGGTGGCTCCTGCAGAGCGGGAGGAAGAGTGACTGGGCTCCTTGTCCTGCCCGGGTCTCCTCTGCAGCGCTCGAGGAGGAGGAGCCCCAGCAGCCTGAGCTGTTGGCCCCAGGGTCCGCACCCCACCTCTGCGGGGCGGGTGCTTTTTAGTGCTCCGATACACGGCTTGGGGGAGGCTGCCGCTGGGAATAAGGGGGTTAATGAGCCTGGTGGATCCAAGGGTGAATGGAAATGTGCGTGTGAGCACTGCGAGGCCCAGCACAGGTCGAGCTTTGTGGCTGCTGGAGAAGGCTGTTCCTGGGACATGGGGTCAGGACACTTCCTTGCTTGCATGGGGCAGCCCGACCAGCTCACTGGCAGGTGGTCCTGTGTCCTCACAGTGGGAGGATGACATCCAACAGCCTGCATGTGTCACCTTCAAGCTGGTGGTCAAGGTGAGGCAAAAGCAACCAGCAGGTAGCAAGCTGCCCTTGAGTTCATGGACCTAAGCAGGACCTGCTGGCAAAGGGCCACCTTGTTAGGGCTCATATCTAGAAGGTCTAAGGTCAATCCTTACTGTCATTGTCCTTAAGGTGGTGTCTGCTGGCCTGTTGCCAGAGATGCAAGAGCTCCCATTTACTTTAGCCAAGCCAGTGGTAAGAATCTCGTGGAATGTGACACGGGAGTAAGGGAGAGAAGCAGGGGAGTGGGCGGTGTCAAAGGTGCTTCAGC
>NW_008238454.1:343704-345359 GCF_000691975.1 Corvus brachyrhynchos | reverse complement strand
ATTGGGTTAACTAACTTGGCATGGCACATGGGGAAAAAAATTCCCTAAGACTGTTGTGAAAGATCAGTGCTTATTGTGAGCATGCTTATCATCTTCATTGACCTGACAGCCATTGGCACTCCACAGGATCCCCAGGAGCAGAGCAAGGTCCTGGTTTCTGTTGTCCTTCCTCTGTGTCATGCACAAGTGACCCTGGCCACAGCACCAGCACAACCATCTGGGTGCTTGTGAGCAGGGAACTGTGCCAGTGTGAGCAAGTAAAAGCCACTTGCTTGAAGAGTTCGTAGCTATCACCATTCCCTGTCATAAGCTGTCACATGGAATTCTGGATTGGCTTTCCTTGGTCCTGGAGGAGCTCAGCTTCACCAAACTTGATTTTGGCCCCTGACTTTGTCCCAGTGTCAAGTGACTGGTGTTAGGGCCTAACTTCTGTCTAACACTGTGTGCCACAAGGTGGCCACCAAGGTCATCTCCGAAAGGAAGGCACTGGAGGAAAACCTCGGGAAATTCCTGCCCCACTGGATGCAGGCAGGGTGAGAAGGTGGAATTGTCAGGGGGCAGCAAGAGGAGCCCCTGAGCATTATGAAGTTCCACAGGGCAAGGGGGGCACCTGAGGGTCCCCAGGGCATCAGGGGCTATGGGGGAAGCGGGAGCACCCTTTGGGGAGCTCCCTTTCGGGGAGCTTCACGGGCAGCAGTGCTGCTGGATGGCTCAATGGGGCAGGGGCTTTTTTAGGTTCAAAGGAGCAAGGAGTGCTTGGAGGAGTCCTGGGCATTGGGAACACTGTGAGGCGAGGGGCAGGGAGCTTTTGGGAGCTTCAGGAGGATGGCAGCCGTGGTGGGCACTTTGTGGGGGACGGACAAGGGTTGGGGGAGCAGCGGTGGGCAAAGGGGCTGCGGGTGCAAGGCAGAGGGGAGCCAGCGGGGGGCAGGGCTGTCCCATGCCAAGCCCCTGCGTCCACGGATCCCGAAGGGCTCATCCCGCTGAACCAAGGCATGGAGACAGCTTTTATCTCCTCCGGCCCCCTCGGGGAGCATCCCAGAGCAGGTGCCTGGGGAATCATGTTCCCCAGCCCAGGTAGTGAAGGACTTCCTGGAAGCCTCTCTTTGCCTCCACTGCACCCTTATCTAATCTCTCTCTACACCAGTGCTTGCCAGTCCAAGCTCTTCTACCCGCCCTGGCCCCTCATCTACGCACAGCCCTTTCCTTGACTCCTGATCTTCCCTGCCCCACATCTTCCATCTGCCCCTGCCTGCTCACAGCACATGCTGCCCTCTTCTCTGTAGAGGCTTAAACCTGGAAAACATTTTCCTGGATAGTGAGGGAAACATGAAGATCTCATGTCCAGATTTTCCAGGAGGTTGTTACTGCAGGATGTCAGTGGGGAGTCCCTCGGGATCTCCCCACATCAGGGGCCGCCCACCAAGGCAGCACTGAGCCAGAGCTTCTGCCAATCCTATGCTTATGCATGTACTGAGATCCTGCGGGAGAAGCCCTGGGACCTCTTCCTGGCACATGCATGGAGTCCTGAGGTCATCTCATGCCCCCTGCTCTGGGGCTACAAGCCTTGTTATGCCACCAGCCTGCAGCACCTCCTGTGCCAGACGCAGCAGTCCTGTCTTGCCCCAAAGGCAGCCCCTGGCCCAGGACTGACA
>NW_008238454.1:338027-343129 GCF_000691975.1 Corvus brachyrhynchos | reverse complement strand
GGGGGGGAGGGGCTGTCCCATGCCAAGCCCCTGCGTCCACGGATCCCGAAGGGCTCATCCCGCTGAACCAAGGCATGGAGACAGCTTTTATCTCCTCCGGCCCCCTCGGGGAGCATCCCAGAGCAGGTGCCTGGGGAATCATGTTCCCCAGCCCAGGTAGTGAAGGACTTCCTGGAAGCCTCTCTTTGCCTCCACTGCACCCTTATCTAATCTCTCTCTACACCAGTGCTTGCCAGTCCAAGCTCTTCTACCCGCCCTGGCCCCTCATCTACGCACAGCCCTTTCCTTGACTCCTGATCTTCCCTGCCCCACATCTTCCATCTGCCCCTGCCTGCTCACAGCACATGCTGCCCTCTTCTCTGTAGAGGCTTAAACCTGGAAAACATTTTCCTGGATAGTGAGGGAAACATGAAGATCTCATGTCCAGATTTTCCAGGAGGTTGTTACTGCAGGATGTCAGTGGGGAGTCCCTCGGGATCTCCCCACATCAGGGGCCGCCCACCAAGGCAGCACTGAGCCAGAGCTTCTGCCAATCCTATGCTTATGCATGTACTGAGATCCTGCGGGAGAAGCCCTGGGACCTCTTCCTGGCAAATGCATGGAGTCCTGAGGTCATCTCATGCACCCTGCTCTGGGGCTACAAGCCTTGTTATGCCACCAGCCTGCAGCACCTCCTGTGCCAGACGCAGCAGTCCTGTCTTGCCCCAAAGGCAGCCCCTGCTCCTGGACTGCAAGGTGGGGGGCTGGGAGCAGCTTGGGGTGGGGGGGGCATGTGGATTCTCCTGCCTTCAGAAAGGATGCATTCAGCATGGAAGGATAGCTCCACGGTCCTTTCCATCTGAATTTTCCATAATTTTCTCAACTAGGAGGAGACAGTTGGGTAAGCAGATGAAGAAGCCCACGGTGCTGAGGAGCAGAAAGCTGTCCTCCTAGCAGGCCTCTGCATTTCCAGAGGCTGCCTTTATCAGCAACTTGCAGTGTTTGCTCTGCCTCAATTCACCTCTCCTTGGCTTTCCTTCCCCCTTCAAGTACCATCTCAAAGGAGATGGCTCTGCCCCTTTTCTATTTCTCTGCTGCTTTGAATATCCTTGTGCTCTCCAGAGACTTTTTTCACAGTGGTTTCCTAACCAGAACTTTCTCCCAGTCTTTCCAGGTCCCTTCAGTATCTCTTGCTCCAGATTCTGTCTTTTGGGGAGATTTGTTTGAGCTCATCCACAGCCATGCACAGCTCTCATTCCTTCTCTTGAAAATGTTACTTAGGATCAGTGCTCATTTGCTGTCCTTTGCTTTCCATCAGTCTTCCTCATCTCCAGATCAGGCTGGTAGATCCAGGTGCAGCTGCCTCTGAAGAATACATGATGGGAAGGAGGTTGACACTGGTGCAGTCCAGCAGCCTATGTCCTTGCCCCATGGTCTGTCTCCAGGCCTCCTTGGGATCATTGCAGATATCCAGAAACTCTTTGGAACGTGTCCTTGCCCATAGCAATAGTTTCTACTATTGCTCTATTGTAATCTTTGTTCATGCCTTGAGCTAAGAAATCCCAAATTCTTTCCCAGCCTTTTCTCTGACTGGATTTTCCTGTTTTTCCTGTACATGTTTTGTAGAACTACATGGAGTACCTAGCTGGTAAGAAATCCTGTGTCAGCACATTCCCTCAGCTGTTTTGCATTGTTCAGATGCAGAATTTGTTGACCACACACGGCAGAACTTCACCCTGGATTGCTTACAGCAGCAGCAGAAGTAAGGTTTGTAGTGGACTGTTGCCTCCACAATCAAGTCAACCAGAATTCCACCACAGGGGTTAACTTGGAATTCAGAATGGATTTTGTGCATTGATTTCTGAGGGGGAAGGTGTGTGGTAATTTCTGAGGCCCACTCACAGAAAGGCCCAGTACTCTCTTTCAGTAGGTCAGAAGGGCAAGTACTGATCCCAAATGGAAGAACCTCTTCAGATTGGTGGGATGACACACACAACTGATGTGCTGCAAGGGGTGTCTATAAACTCTTCAGAAGGGACAGGCAAGGAAGGAGAAGGGCTGGAGCACAAGTCTGATGAGGAGTGGCTGGGGGAGTTCAGCCTGGAGAAAAGGAGGCTCAGGGGAGATCTTATTGCTCTCTGCAGAAACCTGAAAGGACTTTGTAGCAAGGTGTAGGTTGGTCTCTTCTCCCAGGTCCCAAGTGATAGGACAAGAGGAAAGAACCTCAAGTGCCATTTTGCCAGGGGAATTTATATCAGGAAAAATTCTTCACTGGAAGGGTCAGGCACTGGAACGGACTGCCCAGGGTGGAGTCACTATCCTGGAAGTGTTCAAAGAATGTCTAAATGTGGCATCTCAGGACATGGTTTAGCAGTGAACACGGCAGGGCTAAGCTAACAGTTGGACTCAATGATCCTGAGGGTCTTCTCCAACCCTAACGATTGTATGGTTCTACAATTCAATATTCTATAAATTATGTATGAGCAGCACAGAGGACATTACACTAAAAAAGAGATGTGGTGATTCCTGAATCTTAAATATCTGCTATGATGGGAGAGACCAAGCAAGCACCTGTTTATACACCTACATGGTTAAGGAAGGGAAGCATTTAGAAATGCTGAGAATAGCTTAAGGCCTCCACAAGAAAATACTTGCTTCTTTCTAGCACAGAGAAAAAGCCAGCTGGTATTAAGACTCACACCACAAAGACTGACTTGCAAGTAATTTTCCTTAGTTGTCCCCAGTAGTAAATGCCACTCTGAGGCATCTCAGAGGATTTGTGACCCCTTAGTCTATTCTCCTTGTTTCAAAGCCTGTGCAGCAGCTTGCAATTCCCTCTTCACAGGACTACACTGACACTCCCAAGGAGCCCCATACAGCCTTTGCAGAGCCTGCTTTTGGAGTGACCACCACTCATGATGTTGTCACCACCCAAAGCTCCTGACAATCCTCAATTGCAGAACTCAGTCTTCCCAATGAGACATAGAAAATGAAACAAAATCAAATGGACAAGAACACACTCATTTGCTGTTCAAAGCAGCAAAAGTACAACCAGTTTTTCCAATAGCCTGGCTGAAAGTTTTAGCAATTATGATCTTATCTAGAGAAAATTTCTGAAAATCTCAAATGTTAGGAGAACCTTGTAGAAACAAAATACAATGCGTATCAGCTCATTACACAGTACTTTCTGCTAGTTTTCCGTAACTGATGGATAGTAGAGGCTGGTATTTTAACAGTTGCTTCCTCCTTTGTGGTCCAGTGCCTTTTCTTTGCTCCTGGGATTAATTTATTTATGTATTTCTCTGGAATCTCAATGTTCCATCATTTTGATGGAACGCCCCCTTTGGTACAGGCCGGCATTCTCCTGAAAAAAAAAAAAAAAGACTAGCACGGAATCCTTCCATCAGAGAGCGTTTGTGGAGCAGCAGGGCCCTGCAGGTACAGGATCACTTGGCAACAATTCAGAAGAAATGGATGCAAGACAGCTGAGACCACTTGTCTGAAGAGCCATTTTCCAGAAACTGTTCCGCTTTTTCACTTCACAGGAACACAGAAGGTATTCCAATGGGTCAGCCCAGCAGTGGCAGTGGGAGACAGAACAGAACACCCGAGCATGGCTGCTCTCTGCAGTGCACTGCTGTCCTGTCTGTAACCCCGAAGGCAGAGACAGAGCAATCACCAGCTAGTGCTGATACTGCAGGGAATGTTTCACTGGCTCTTCATCTGCCACCACTAGTTTCCAGTGACTTCTTGGAAGGGCGAGTAGTGCTAGGACATGTGAATGGCTTTAAACTGACAGAGGGCAGGTTTAGATGCTAGGAAGAAATTCTTTACTGTGAGGGTGGCAAGGCACTGGCACAGGTTGCTCAGAGTAGCTGTGGATGCCCCAAACCTGGAAGTGTTCAAGGCCAGGCTGGATGGGGCTCTGGGTCTAGTGGAAGGTGTCCCTGCCCATGGTAGGAGGGTTGGAACTGGTTGATCTTTAAGTTCCTTCCAACCCCAGCTGTTCTGTGATTCTATGAGTGCAGGACCCTCATCTTGTCTGCAAAAGTTGGATTTGTTACCTGGTGTGCAACAAGCCAACAATTACACACTCAAGAGTATAGGCATAGATTGTTTATTTAGGAGTTGCACAAGCCTGGGTGCTCTGTGGTATTCCACAAATCAAGCACAGCAGCTATCAAAACTTTTTACTATTTATACATTTTAGCAAACAAAGGAATTAGTACTCATTGGCTACAAGTTACATAGTTCTCCTATTAATTGTCATTCTATCTTTAATTGGTTAATTATTCTCTTGCTTCTCATACTAATTAGTTGGCACACCCACTCTTTCTCTTCTTTTGGGTCTGTGGCTTTCTTGGGCCAGTGGTCTCTGAGTTGGTGGCCACAGATGTAATTCCCTGATGGAATTACATTTTACCCAGTTGCAGCTGATTTCAGGACAATTGCTACGTTGGCTTTATTAGTTTCTTCCTTACTTCCTTTGGGAGTTCTACCAGGTGTCTTTGTCGCCCATAAATTCTGTGTCCACTATCAGTGGGCGTCCTTTTTCCAAATCTTTGATAACCTCCCCCTCGGTCTGAGATCACTGAAGCACCTCAAGACCTAAGCTTCAACAAGGCAATTAATTTGGGGGTTTTTAACACATGGAAAATTGCCTTTCTTGCTGAGCAGGCTTAAAAGTATACAGAGATCAAACATCAAAGAACTTCCTTTCTTAAGAAAAAATTTTACATATTCCACACGTTGCAACACCCCCACAGAGCCAGGGAAGCTCTGTAACTTCCTTGCCTTGCCTGTGTGCCTCTTTAGCCATAAGTCAGATGAGGACGTGCTTTCCAGTGTGGTATCATAACCCTTCTGTGCCATCAAACAGCTTCGTCCCTGTCCTGTTCCCACTGCCGATTGTATCAAAAGGCCGGCTCTGACTCTCCCCGCATCCCCGGACCAGCCGTGCCGTTTCCCCGTGCCCAGATCTGTACTGCCGCTCCGCCCGGGTCTCACAGCCCTTCCAAACGCCTGCAGACCAAGTGCAGGGCTCTTTCATGGGCATACACAGCTCCCGCCCTGGGCAGGGCCGTCCCCGCCCGGCACCGAGCAGCGCCGGGGCCGCGGGGCCC
>NW_008238454.1:299928-337487 GCF_000691975.1 Corvus brachyrhynchos | reverse complement strand
TCCCCACCACAGCCCTGCTTCCTTGGCTTTCCCTGCGCTCCAGCCGAGCAGCTGCCGGCCCCGCGGTACCTTCAGTTCTCGGTGCAAAGAACTGGTTAGAGAGCGGGGCGGTAGCGGGACCGGCGGATCCAGCCCTGGCCAGCAAAGGATGGGAGGGTTTGGTGTTCGTACCTGGGCGCTGCTGCGTCCAGCCCCCTTTGGTACAGGCAGGCGTTCTCCCGAAAAAAAAAAAAATGGCTAGCAAGGAATCCTTCCATCAGAGAGCGTATGTGGAGCAGCAGGGCCCTGCAGGTAGGATGTCTGCGTTTTTGGAAGAAGCTGGTGGCTGTCAAAGTGATCTCTTTTCCATAAATGACTCAGATTTAGGGGTCAGTAGGAGAAGCTGACGTGACTCCCTTGGAAGGAGTTTAGCTGTGGCTTTTTGCCAGCTATGTTAACGTTTTAAACGTTTTGTGCATATTTATAATGGGGAAATGTTTGTATACCTTTCTAAAAAGACTGTAACAATAGAAGGTACTTATCACCTGGACCCTTAATCGTGCAAGATTTTGGGGGAATGCAATACACGATGAAGACTTACCTCCCTGGCCCTCTGCAATTCTGATCAGAGTCAAGATACAACCTTTCAGTGTCACCTAAACCGGTATAGTGGTGGTCTTTGTGTTTTGAAAGTGTGAAGAATATGTAATGATCAAAATAGCTATGTGGTTTGGGTAGCTGGAACCAAATTGCTGTGCTTCAGCAATACAGCAGCCAGATTTTTTTTTTAAAGAAAAAGGTGCTTATCAGTGCATTTCTAGTAAATGAGCTATTGTGGATGTTTCTCTGCTGAATCTTCTGAGATTTTTTCTGTTCTCATAAACCAAATTAACATTTGAAAAGAGCTGTAGGTACTTGTCATGCTCAAAGACAGAGACTTTGAAATGGGATTTCTTTTATTGGGTAATAGCTATTTAATTTTGTGCCCTGGAGGTAGACCTTTGGGATGCTGTCACTGCTCTGTACATGTTATGACAAGCTTTTGGTAATTGAAAATGGCGCTGGGTTCATCTCTCAGTTTCCATGACTGTGCAGTGGATCAAACTGTGACAGTGCTCTGCTTTTATAACATTTAAAAATTTGACATGTCTATTCTGTTTGTCCAAGTGGATGTCTTCTAGACCAGTGGCACTCGAATGATGGCTTGCTGTCTTCTTCAGCATTATGAATGGCACTCAAGTACCTTTTGCTCAAATGGAAATGCTGTGTCGGTGGTGAGCATTGAGCAAGCCCTAAGAGCACTGAGTGCAGTCTGTTGGCTTGGTCTGGCAGGCAGGTGCTTTGTGGGTACCAGACACAGCACAGCTGTATTGTAAGGGCCAAGCCAAAAATAGGGAAAGCACATCCTGTCTGCGAAAAATTTTCTTGTATTTATTTCTCCATTTACACATTTAGAAATGGTTGGCAGGCAAGTTTTCCTTGTTTTTCTCCATGTTCAGCCTTGGAAGCCTGTTTCAGAAATTGCTGAAGTCCTACATGGATTCTGGCCCTTCCCCCTCTTTCTGCCCCTCACCTCCCCCCGTTCTTTTTGGATCAGGTACTGTATTCCACACAGCAGTGTTTCTCCAATTCGTGACATTGTAGGAAAACCTTGTTTGAAGCTTGCTTTTCCTTTTCCACATTCTGAGATATCTGTATTTCCGTGACTTTTTTTTTTTTCCTTTTCATGCTGTCCTGTGTTGACTGCCTTTCTTACTGACTTTCAGTGGACCTTCTCTGGCTTCCTCACCTTGCGAGCCTTCAGACAGTGGTTTGCAGGCAACGTTTCTCTGTCTGCCAATACCTTCCAGCAGTGTTTTTTATGGGATAACAAACGCACTGCTGAACTGTGAATCTGAGTGTGCAGGAAGGGGAGATCCAGGTGGAAGAAGGTCCAGAACAATCAGCCTGAGTCGGGTCAGGCAGCCTTCTAGCTCCATGTCCCACCT
The DNA here is from genome assembly GCF_000691975.1 of Corvus brachyrhynchos. Lineage (NCBI taxonomy): Eukaryota > Metazoa > Chordata > Aves > Passeriformes > Corvidae > Corvus > Corvus brachyrhynchos. Next base: position 335,520 of record NW_008238454.1, on the reverse strand, counting down.
TTGGTGGACAGCAGGGAGTGTTTAAGGAAGAACACGAGGGTATGTGTGCAGTGACCTCCCTTGGGGAGGCCAACAAGTTGCTGTCAGACCATCTAGATCCTCGTATTTTAATATTCAAGGTCATGCTATTATTGCAGCATTTCTTATACTACTGGAAATAAAAGCACTGTTTGATTGTTGTTTTCAATGGGTTTTTACATCAGTTTCACTCCGCAGCTTGCAGAAGCTGTAAGGTGAAAATTCAGCTGCAAGGTTGCTGGGACGGTGGAGGTGGCATAATATCTGAAATTGGAGATTTGTACCACGGTAGACTATTCTTAGCATGCTCCTTGATGAAATAGTTAAAATCAACACTTGAATGCTGTGTTAAAGGGGAAGTGGGGCTGTCTGCATTTCATGCTGCTGTTCTACAGCCTCTGCAGACTTGGGGAAGCAGCATGTATGGTTTGGCTTTATCGTGTGGGTTTCCTTCTCTTATTTGTAAACGATACAAGCCACTGGCTAGAAAGGCACACCAATCCCCAGCAGCGTGGAGTGGCTGCGTAGTTCTGCAGCCAAGGGCTGATCATGTGGCATATTCCATGGGTCAGGAGCACGGGGTGGGGGGACTGCAGAGGCAGCTGTGTCTGTAACTGCAGCAGTGACCAGGAGACTGTGGAGCAGCAGCAGAGCTGCTGTGTGCCCTTCTCCAGCACAGCTTTTCCTGCTCACGTCCAGCTCCTCAGGAAAGGCTAAATAGCACCTTAAGTGATGTTTATAGAATACAGTGCTGGCTTACCACTGGCAGCAGCTTGCTCTTGCAGCAGTATTTTTGAATTTTACCAGCACTGCATTTGCCCCTCAGTTTTTGTTCAGTCGTACCATCACAATGTGCTCATTCATCCAGGAGCTGAAACTCATTCTAAAGAGGTGGCTGTGCATTTTGACTGGCAACTACTCTGTTAGAGAAAGTGTGTGCATGTGCTTCTAAGTGTAATGGAGATGGATATCTGATAAATAAGATTTATATGGCTTCAGCTAGTGCATAGTGTAGTCAATGTGGCTTTTCTTAAGTGGTTTACAACCAGAAATGAACAAATATAGGTATTTCCATTTTCTTCCATAGAGAGCAGTAAAATCTAATGTGATGGTTACTTAAGTGCTTTACAAGTTGCTCCTTTAAAAGTGTGTGAATGATTTCCTTTTTAAAGGAGCTGTTCTGTCTGAAATTATTACATGCAATAATGCCATAAATAAAGAAGTAATATGCAGTGCTCGCCTTTCCTGGTATGTGTGCTTTGTGTGGATGGCCGTTCCTCTAATATTTCTGTTGTGAGGCATCTTCCAGGTGACAGTGTTGGAAGTGCTAGATGGATATTAATGTAGCATGGTGTTTTGGGTACTTGCTGTGACTTGTTTTTGTGGTTGGTGGCTGTAATGTTCTGAGGAAATATGTTTGAGCAGCCATAGATCTGGAAAACCTTCATGTGGGAGTGCAGAGAATAGAGAAAATCAAATGAGCTTAATACTGGCATTGATACCAGAGCAAATTCTCCTATCTCATTTCTGCTGAAGCCTGATCCTGGTGATAAAAGGTCACATGCATGTTACCCTTCGCTTCTGCGACCTCATCATTATCGGATGCTCATTTAATCCCAATCAGTATTCAGACTATAGACGTGAAGTGTGAATTTTGCCATTCTCCAATTCTCCTACAAACAGTTGTTTGCTACAAATGTTAAAACTTGTTTCTGTTTCTCTCCATGCTGTGGAGCAGTGAAGCGCTTGGGATCCCATGTGTGTGAGCTGCATTCTTTGATGCTTTCGTGCTCTGCTTTGCTGGAGAAGCCGCTGTCCCTCAGGCTCCCTTCAGTTGTCCCTGGTACCTTTGCTCCTAGAGACCCCTGGCTGCTGGCACAAGTCCCTGCAAGGGGTGTTTTTGGAACCCTCCCGCTGGCTGTCCAGCCTGTGTGTGTCCCACAAGCTGGATATTTTTGGACTGACCCTACAATTTGGTGTAGTTTCAGTATCACTGTAGCCACCCTTGTTTGTTGTGTGCAGCTTTCTCGGTGCTTTCTCTGGAGAGGCAGAAGGTTGCTTTTATAGTACCGCTTCCTGGGTATTTTATGAAAGTGCAGGGAGGTGCTGAAGGCAAGAGGCTGCAACAGCCTGCTCGTGTCTTCCCCTCTGATGCAGCAGAATTTCCCTGGAACAGTGAGTGTGCTCAGGCATGTCAAATCCGATGTGTGGTGACCCTCGGTGCCATCCTGCCCCGGCAGCTGAAATGCTTCAAGCCTTCCCATGTCTCTTTGGACTTAACCAGTGGTATCTTTCCTCTGATGGAGAACTTGGCCATCTCCATTTTCTGCCCCTGTGTCCTCTCAGTGCCCCATCCTTATATCTCTAGATCTAGCCCCCTTTCTCCTGGTGTTACTTTTTTAGAAGCCTTTGCTGAGTCTTTTATGATTATTCCAGTCTGTTCCATTGTAGCAGAGATGACAAATACTTGAGTTGTTCCCCTGCAAGTGTTCATCAATATATTTAAGGGGTTTTTTTCCTCAAGTGAGTTTTGTGCTATTGTCTCTCTTAATTGCCATCTTCAGGTTAAACCAGTTACTTGTCAGTATTTTGAAAAGAGGAAAGGAGCTGCCTTTGTAGAGACATTTCATCAGTCATGCAGCTTTTTCACCAATTCCACCTTCCTACTGGGTAACTGCCTCTATTTCAGTTGTTCTTGAGCAGAGTTCACAAAGAAGCTGTGGTTTCCAGTTGCTTGCCTGTGCTTTCTTTCATGGTAAATACAGGTTGAATCACAATCCCTCCTATGGGTAAAATACGTAGAAGCAGTTTGCTTTGTGTGAGGACTTTTTTTAGTATGTGGGGCTCTCTTTTGTTTTTTGTTGTTGGGTTTTTTGCTGGTTGGGTTTTTTTGTTGCAGTTCTTTTGAAGAGCATGCCCAGTAATATTTTGCTCAGATATGTCAAAAATGGGGTTGTGTAACTTTTTCCACATGTATGTCTGCCTTTCAATTTTTTTTTTAATTTATTTAAATGGTATCACAGTAGCTCTGCCTCCTGTTTTTTCCTGTGCATTGTCAGCCATTTTGGCAGCTTATGGCTAGGGAAAGCCTCTGAATTGCTCCCAGGCTACCTATTTGGGGCATTAGGTATTCATTCTCTGCATCATCTTCCCAGTTTGTTCATCTTTTCCAGCCATTATAATTCTCTTTCCTTGTGCTCATCTTTTCCCCACTCTTTCTCAAAGACATAGAAGTCATTCAGCAAAAATAGCAATATTCCCTGCAACGTGGGGAATTATTAGTTTTATTATTGTGGATTGTTTTAATTCTGGATTTTGTGAAGCCATCGTGTTGACATGTGGCAGTTCTGTGCCTCAGTGTGTTACTGTTAAAGCATATCTGTTTTTCACCATTTTCATCACTGACTTTGGGGTTTTTTTTTGGTGTTAAATAGGTGTGGTTTACTCTCTTAAACATCCCTTGAGATTCCTAGCATCATCTTGCAGGTCTGTTTGTGTGATCTAAAATTTCTTTCCTCGGATCCAGTGTACCCATGAGCTTCTCTGGATTTCCTGTAATAGAGCACAGCATTTTTTCTGCTGCATCTGCTCTGTTGCATCTTCTAGTCTCTGAGCAGTTTTCTCAACTTCTCCATATTTCTCATGGAGAACTCTGCTCAAGCAGGCATGTTCAGGCTGGAGAGAATTTGCCCTCTGGCTTTGTGTTGGTTACGTTGAACTGATTTCATTGCAGTGCCGTATTTCTGACATCATACTTGCCCCTGGGCTCAGTTGCTCTGCTTTGATGGCTTATGTCTGTATTAATAATTACTGTGGTAGTGCTAATTGCTACTACTTTATAATAATTTCTACTTGGGAGCTGTTTGAATTGCCTCTGCTTGTTTGAGTTTACCTAAACTTCCCTTGGGTTTAGGTAACTCCTGGGACCAACAGGGCTTCCTAGTCACCTCTGGAGTGAAGGTGCCTGGGGACACCAGGGTCTTCTCAGCCTTGTCACGTTCTTTTCTGTCCTTTCTGGCATGTGGTTGCTGAGCCAGAAATCAAGTTCTCTGCAGATGCAGTCACAGGTCACTGCAGTGAGTCCGTAGGTTTTCTCCTGGATGCAATGTAAATGCGTTTCTTTCTGGTGAAAACAACGTTGTGGTGTTTTCATTAAAACCAATGATGGTGACATCATTTCCTCTCCAGAATCCCCTTTCTGCTGTATGTTCAAGAGGCCTGGTGTACCCCAGCAGGACTTGTGCTGTATTTGAAGAGCACTGCCTGTTGAGTCTGGGCTCCTTTGAAAGGAGAGTGGTGCCTGCTTAGGAGGCTGCAGCCAAGTTACTTTATCTTCCTAGGCCTGAAGAGCAGGTCAGATTATTTTGGTAATCATGTCAGGGTGTGAAATTAGTGAATAGGCTTCTACAGCAATTCCCCTATAAAACGTGGGGTTTTGTAAGCTCGGTGGGCAGCTGTCCTGTGTCATGTTGTTGGTGTTACAGTAGTGGCTGGCTTCTGACATCGGGAGTGAGTGACTGCAAGCAAGGGAGGTTTACTAAGGATGTAACATGAGAGCACTATGTTAATGTAGCCGTGACTGAATCAGTACCGCAAGAAGATTAAAAGAAAGTGCTTCAGCTGTATTAAAAGGGTAACAGGAGACCTAGGAGACTTTAAAGCCATTAGCCTGAGGTGGAGTCTGTGCAATTTAAATTGCAAGAGTTAATTTGAAATTCAATGGAAGAAGATTTAACAGCTAAATATATATAAGTAGATCTGTCCTGTGGAAGGACACTGTAAAATGTGACAGATTTGTCAAGATTACAGCCTGGTTGATGAAGGTATCAGCAGTAAAATTGTTTCTCCAAAGCACTTGACTTTGTACTGTAGTTTATTTTATTGACATGCCTTGCATTGCTAATGGAGAGCAGGTTATCGCTATTGAAAATTGGCTCAATGGAGGGAGAAACAACTGGGGAACTATAGTGGGATTGATGCTTGGGTTCAAGGGTGTGTGTAATTTTGTGTATCAACCATCCCAGGGATGAGTTGGCTATCAGTTACTATTGATATTGATACTATTGATACTATTGATAAAATGAGAGGAGGAGAGGGTTGATAATGGTTGATGAATGGGGAAGTCAGCAGTTTGGAGCAGATGGCCAAATAGTGAAAAGGTCACCAGGACACAAGTGTAGCTGGCAGGATGGTGGGGGAGAGAGGGTAGGGGTTGTAACTGTTGGATGGGAGTGTGACAGAATGTAAAGCTGTTGTAGGTAAGTCACCTCTGTAAGCTGTCATGTGTCCCTGAATATCCCTTATCCAGACAGTGAGGCTGCCATCTAGGCTGTGGACTTTTGCCTTGCTGGCACACATCTCTGTCTATCTCTGTCTCTCTCTGTTTCTCTCTCTCTCTCTAAGAAGTTGGTGAAACTAGTGCAACACTTGACTTCAGAAATCTGCCTCTTTCATATTGCAGGCAATTTAAACTTTCAAGCAGAATTTCCTAATTTTAGACTCTATCAAGTGCCTTGGTCATTCACTGAGCTAACAGGAACCGTGACTATTTACTTTCCAAATCGAAGTATTTATTTAACCTAGATTTATTTCAAGATTGTAACTCTTACTGAGAAGTAGAGCAATAGAAAAGATTGTTAGACTAGAAAATTAACTTCTAAAACACAAACACTTGAGAACATTTGAGATAAGTCCCTCAGCTGCTCTTGTTCAAAACTATCTGTCCAATTTGTACCCACTTAAAAAGGTTGTTAATTCCTCTTGCAAAAGAGATTAGTGTTGAGTAATAAGGGACATAAGGTCATGTGAAGCCTCATCTCTGTTTTTACTAAAGGTATGCAGAATAAAGGATTTCATGTGGCGTAACTGAAGAAATGCCCTCTTGGAAGGGTACTCTTCAGCAGCATTGTGCACGCTCAGAGCAGAGAACAGAAAATGCATTTACCCTGTCCAGAACCTGATTTCCCTTCCCCTGGCAATAAAGCTTCCCCTGGGGTGGCTGTTCTGAGACAGAGGAGCCTACACAAATGAGGATGATGTAAACTGGAAAATTGGAGTCAGGACTTCCAGGTTGCAGCATCCTTGCTTGTGGAGCAAAGTGTGTTCAAGGTGTTTAAGAATTGAATAGATTTTAAGACTTCTTGGCATCCTCAGGAAGGGAAGCCTGGCACTGTTTTCTCCCTTAAAGCAGTCCTATCTCACTTTTTGTTAAGTTTTGTTTAGTTTCAGAGCAGCTTTAGGAAGCAGGAATAAAGCTGACAATACGGGTTTTGTACTGCTGAATGTGAAAACTGTGAATTGCACAGAATCATTGGAAATAGCCCATTCTCTTGTTCTTGCAAATCCAGCAGAAATGCAGTGACTGACCTTTGCTTTCACTTTCCAATAGCTTTGTGCTGTCTCTTGTAAAGCATTATTTTCCCCTTTTGAGTACCAGAGGAGGGGCCGTATTTGATTTTAAACTTTGGCGGGCAGGTGTAGAAGTGCTGCTTAGCTCAGTTGGTCAGAGCATGGTGTTAATGACCAACCAAAGTTGTGGGTTCAATCCCTGTATGGGCCATTTGCTCCAGAGTTGGACTCAATGATCCTTGTGGGTCCCTTCCAACTCAGGATATTCTGTGAGTTGGTTTCTTTTCCCTGCAGTTAAGTAAAAACTCCAACACCTGCTTTTCACCTTGGAGTTTGTGTTTTCTGGGTCGGCTCTTCAAGGTTTTGTAGTATTAGCAATGGCTTTGGTTTTAATTGTCAATTTTTTTAAGCCTTTGTCATTTTGGAGTTCTTTCCTCCACAAGATGATAGCTAGAGCTGGAATCCCTGAATAAAGCACAGATGAACACAGAAACAGATTAATCTGCCTGGCTATATGCAGAAAAACCCCCTGTTCAAAGTATGTCAGGGCCAACAGCAGTTCTGTATGTGCTCATACATCTGTTCTTTAACTATGGCTGTTGTTTTATGGCCATGCACTGCTTGTTAAGCCTCCCTTTTTAAACGGGTCACAATTACAGAGGACACTGTGACTGCCAGCTGAATGTAACTGTGCTGGGCTGACAGTCAGCATATGTAATGTTTTGGCATTGTTTAATGTTCTTGTTTGCTTGTATGCTTCCAACGGGGAACAGTTGGTCTATTGTAATCAAAATGTATTGCTAACGATGTGTTCTGAATCTAAAAGGTGGCAGTATCACTGCTAACACAAAAACATTCTTTTTCTTCAGGCTTCTGAGAAGGAATGGCTTCTGATCTCTGCCAGCAAAAGTAGAGCTTTTTCAGCTGGGAAGTATAAGATGACCATTTTCATGTATTTGAAAGGAAAAATTTCCACAATACACAAATGAATCTTTTGCCCAGGTGATTTAGATGGAAGCCAGAGCCACAGAGGCTGCTGCTGGTGGTAATTCTCAAGGCTGTGTGGCTGTCTCACAAGAACTGCTATGTGAAAAGATGATTTCATGCTTACAAAGTTGTGCCGCTTGGAAATACAGATCCGTTCCCTCACATGTATCCATGAGAACAGAGAGTGAATCTGGTTCCTCGTTCTTGCTGCAAGGTAAAAACACGCATGCAAGTCTGTCAGGTTTACAGCACGTTAACAAGTGGTAGTTGGTGGTGGGGGATTTGGCTTGGCTGTACTGTGTGCTGCCTCAATTATGGTATGCATTCAGCAGGCAAGTGGCTTTAAATGCAGGTTAGGAGCTGTGGTGGAGTATTATGTGTCTGAATTAGTTCTGCTCTTGAACCTTGTGCATCTTCATACTCCTCCCCATGAAGGTGAGTGTGGTTGGGAGAAAGGAGCTTTACTGCTTCAATGAAAACCAGACTTGGCTGGTCTCAAGCTTCTGTTTTTCACTTCCAGTGCTGTTTCAGTCTTTTGGTGTTTATGTTCTGTTTTTTTGTCTTTCATTAGCAGACAGCTAATTTGTTCCCCAGCTCATGGAGCAGAGAGAGGGCTGTGCCTTTAATATAAACCAGCTGTCAGCTGTGAAATGAGTGGAAAACTTAAGAATTCGGTAAACACTGTGGAGAGAATGTACTTGCCACCGCAGTTGTATCTCAATGCCAAGCTCGACTAAAATCTAATGTGGGTGACTTCAGATTTGATTAGTGTCAGCAGCATTGCTGGGGAGCTCTGGAGAAAGTACGTTCTTAGAATTTAAACAAGGGTTTGTCCTGGAAAGGTTTTAGCACAAACTATGCCGGTGTTGCAGAAGATGCATTCAGGAAAAGTCAACACCCTTAAAACCCTAATCCCCAAAAGTCAATTGTTCAGTTCCCGAGGGTTTAATTATTCATTGTTTGCTACATACTTAAAATGACAGTAACATCTGCCCTTTCCTTTTTAAAATGTAGCTTTCAGGTTAATCTTGCCACGCACGAGTCACACTAATGCTAATACCAGTGTACCAGAGCATTGAGAAGTAACATAGTTGCTGCTTAGGCCATGCTGTCAGCATACATTTTAAATAAATTGGTGCTTATTGCTAAGTGTTCAGCCCATTCTTGTCTCCTGGTCTGTGAAACATGTAGGTTTCATGCAACTGGAATGTAAGTTATCAAGACTGATGTTCCAAGCTCCTGCCCTTCAAAGGAGGTGCCAATGCACAGTGATTTAATCAGACAAGCTGTGTTACTACTGCATTTTAGGGTGGTCAGCTTAGAGAGTGGTTGTGAAGAGGAGAGCCCAAGCCATGGCACTGGGAAGGGATGGGGTGCTGAAGGGGGAAAAGTTATATGTCCCACGTCCCTGTCCTGTGGGGTGTGTAAGTGCTTGTGTGAGCCTTCCCCTCCCTTGCTTCATTTGCTCTGCTTTTTGCAAACGTGTTCCATGGACAAAGGCCCATGCATTACCTGCAAGCTGCTCTGTTATTTCCGCTCATTAATGCTGTACACTGACTTGCCTTTCCCTCCCTTCACGGGCTTGTTTTTGTTTTTTCCTGCAGCGCTCTGAGTCCTGGCATAACCTTTGCTGGCATTTAGTGCTATTGACCGACTGATCAGCAGTGCTCTCCTCTTACCCTGAATGCTGATGCCACATTTCCCCCACTTGATGCACCAGGATCTTGATTCTTGCAGGTCCTACCCATGATCTTTCCCTCTTCTCCAAGCTGGAGCGTGGTTACGAAGGTCTCAGTAATTGGAGCTTGATGGTCCCTTCTGAAAAACTCGATTAATTGAGATGCCCTCCTTTACTTTGCAGTTATATCTCTTGGAGAGACAGAGCTGAATTCTTGCAAGTGACTGGCTAGATGGCTTCCTTCTTGCTGTTTATTGTTTTAAGTTAATGCTTAATCTTGATATTAATCAGAAGTAGGCACAGAAGCAGTCTGCAAGAGTCTGGGCTGTAAGAGGGGAACGAGGTAGTGAAGTGGTGGACTGTGGGGGAATTTGGGAGCCTGAAGTTTCAAACCTCACCTGTATTGTGATAGTTGGAGCAACACTGCCTGAAGCTCTTACCCCAGGCAAAAGGAGATGCTTTGTGGGAATAGATAGTTTGCAATAAAGGGAGGGAAAGGAATGTGTCTAAGGCAGAGGTTGTACAATCTCTGTAAGCTGATGCCATGGCCGAAAGAAAAGGTCCTGGAGGCTCCTCCTTTGCACAGGTGTTTCTACCACAGCTACTAAACCATGTCCACAAACTTACCTGTTTCAAAAGCTAATTTTATGTGTTTTTGCATGTATCTGTTACAATGCAGATACAGGGTCGGGTCTTTTCTATGATGAATTTCTTTTTGTGGCCACACTAACCGGGTGCCAGCTTCAGGCTGCATAGGTCTGGAAGTGAAAGGAAGGTGGGATAATCTGCATAGTTTACTCATAGAGAGCTTGTCAAATGAACTGAGGTAAATACTCTGACTGCAAGTGATGTGTGTGGGGGTGATTTTTAAAGATTATAGAAGTCCAGAAGGCCTATCTGAAAGCAGCATCAGTAGGGATTTGATGGATGTTAGATGGGGCATTTGTAATGGGAAATAAGGGGTGAGGTGCTAAAAGTGCTGGTTAGCATATAGACAAAATATTGTGGTTCTGTTTGCTGATATGCAGCACTTCTCTGGAGCTGTGTAGGAAGCTGTCATGGTCTGTCTGTGATACTGGTATGAACAGAGAAATAAGTTAGTGCTTATGGTAGCTTTCTGCTGTGCTTTAGACATACAACATCGTAATCAGAAAAGAAAAAGTATTTTTTCTATAATAGTAGCAAAGAAGAATTAATTTCAGTAGCCAGTGGTGTTTTTTATTGTTAGAACTGTTTGTTAGCATTTGGCAGGCAATTCAAAGTTTTATGGGTGTATTGACATCTTGTAATTTCTGGGGTTTGAGCTTTTTCCTCTGTTGGGACACCTTCACTTTCCATCACTGATGGTGGTGTTTAAAAAATAAGCTGTCACAATATTCTGAGATATCCAAAGGTAGGGCTTGCATGTTTGAAAGATTATCAAAAAACTCAGGTTGCTTTTCTTTTGTCATTTAGGGTTTTTTTTTTTATGAAAACCCAGAGGCTTTTAATCTGCTGCCTTTCCCCCACCTTATTAAGCCCATTATTCCTGTTAATTTGTCTTTTAATTAAAAGAGAAGTATCAGAACATCCCAAATTTTTGCTTTTGGATACAGTCAAACTAAGTAGGCTGGTGGGCACTGTGGAGTGCTGTAGCTTTTCCTGGGCTGGATCTCTGCCGAGGGAGGCTTGGACACCTTGCTTCATCCTAGTTTTTTAAGGCCAATATTTAAGAAGGTTTGCTTAGTGCTTTATTCACCTCTCTCCCCCACTTTTCCATCGATGCAAATAGGAACATTTAGTAGCTTTAGCCAGATTTTGAGATTTGGGTAGTTTTTTCTGTCTCTGCCTAGGGGGCAAATTGTTATTCAGCTTTTGATGTATTCTGGTAGCCTCTTTTTTTCCTGTGATAAATCACTGTTCAGTGAGAAGGCAGCTAGTCTGATTTGTTGCATGAACCTGGCAAACTTTAGCCCATTCAGCTCAGCTCTGGGTCAGCAGAGGGAGTTCCTGAAGCATGGGCTGTTGCAGTTTGCCAAGTGTTTGTGGGAGGAATTTAGCAGACAGCTGTTTAAGGTAGTGTGTCTTTTCTAGGGTGAGGAGAAGGGACTGGGTGACTTCTTGGGATCTCATGTAGCCTCTTTCCTGTTCATGTATCCATGACATGACTAAAACATCCCTGATTTCAAATGCTTATTTTAAGTCAAGCGATGAACATTTTGGATGCTATAGTGATGAGAGCTGTAGGATCAGGTATAAATTTGCCTGTTGCATCTTCTGTGCTTTTGATGGCATAGAATACTATTATACCTTGTATTAATTGACTGATACTTCCAGATAACGGATCTAACAACTCTTAATGCTTGGGTTTATATGCAGAAGGACTTGTACTTGAATTATGGAAGCTGTCAAAGAACAGGTAAGTTACCCAGACTTCCCTGCCTTGTCCCAATAGCTGAAAGATCAGATTGTCTGTTGAAACATCAAAAAGCAAATCATGTCTTTCACAGACATGACATGTGTCAGTAACAATTTATTCCACTGCTGGATGCCTGAAAAATCATGAAGTCCTTTATCCTTATAAAAATGTGTTCTGCATGGCTCTGTGCAATAGAGTACCTTCATTATTTTGAATAAGTGATACTTGTGTTTTAGCCCCAGCTGTCGATCCAGCACCATGCAGCTGCTTGGAATAATCACATTTTAAGACTAGTAGTTGTTTTCTTAAGTAGTCCAGTGATTATTTAGGAAAACAAGCACCATCACTTTAAATATCCCTCCTTTCCTACTTCTTTCCCCAGCTGTGTATGTTGATCCATGATGCCATATGGTCTGGAATATCCCTTTGGTCAGTTGGGGTCAGCTGTTCCAGCTGTGTCCCCTCCCATCTTCTTGTGCACTCCCAGCCTCTTTCCTGGGGGGGTAGTGCTATACTGCAGTTTAGTTTTTGAGAGGGAGATTAGAATATTTCTTCAGAAAGAGCAAAGGTTCAAGATTTCAAGGAACTTTTTGTAAGAGATGGCGAAGGAATCTAGTGGAGCTACTTTTCTTATTTTCTAGATCTTTCCAAGAGCAAAAGTTTTCAGAATTGGTTGAAGCTAAAATTCTCTGAGAATGCAGATTACCATGTAGGTTTTGTACATGGTATTTTTAGTTGTTTTATGAAACAATTTGGGGAGGGGGGGAAGAGCAATGCCTTTACATTTGTGTCTCGTTGCCAGGATTGGGGTTTGACTTTTTGTTTTAGATGTTTGCTTAATCCCTAGAATAGCAAGATGCTTTGGGGGGATTTTATTTTTCTCTTTGTGTTGTTTTGCAGTGAACTCATCCTGTTAAAGGGATCTTAGTGCCAAAGGGAGGGATCAGTCACTCAGATGCTAAGGGTTCTGGCAGATACTACTGTTCCCACTGGCTTTCATGGATTCAGGGAAGATCTGTTTTCAGGATTGGGTGAATTTTCTTTAATTCAACCTCCCTTTTCTCTATACAGTACCTCCATTGAAGCAGAATGAATAGTTGGCTGCAGATTTCATTGAGAATTCTGTATAGCAGTGCCTGAAATAGCCCAAAATGAGTTGTGTGGTTGCCTGTTTGCCCATGCGGGTTTGTTCACTGTGCACAGAAACCAGGAGGGTGCAAACCCCTGGACATGAGCATCTTTTCAGTTTGCATTGAGCTGCACATAAAGCAGGTTTTGCAGCAAACCTGTAGAGTAAAGAATGCATATTAATCTTGTAGTGGAAAATTACGATGTTGAGTGCTGCTGCTCAAGCTGTCCAAAAGCTGCTGGTAACAAGTCCAGATGGTGAGGAGAGACACTGCCTGTGAACTCAAATTCAGGAGCTGAGAGGCTGTCCCTTGTTGAGAGTCTTTCTGAAGAATGGCTAAAAAGCAAAGGTCATGATGACACTGTAGGATTGATAAAGATGCAGACTTGGCAAGGACACTAAATCTTTAAGCAAGGAGTTGTACAAATGACAGGATGTGAGTCCAGATAAGTAAGCTGAAAGAAACCATATGGAAGAGAAAAGATAAGACCACAGTGATCTCATGGAATAGCTCCCACCAATAAGGAGCTCAGCTTTTGCAATATGTATGAGCTAATTAGTAGTACTATAAGTATGTGTAGATTATTACAATAAACGAGACTTGCTGACCACAATGCCGTGAGGCTTGTCTCCCGCGACTCCACCCAACAGTCCCTGTGCATTCACACAGCTGGAAGGCTGATAGGTTTCTTCCTTTTTAAATTTTTTGACAAGGAACAAGTGAAGTAAAAGCTTAATTGGATTGGGTGGCTCAGGTAGTGGAGGAAAAAGAGATTGGATGATCCTTCAGGACCTGCAAGAAGGGGAAGCCCTGTGCAACACCACATTCCAGGCTTTCTGCAGAAAAAGATGAGTGCTCTTGAAGATCCTGCCTGGGCTAGAAACCATCTCTTGTTCAAAACAGCAAGGAAAGCTGGAAGGCTTACCTGATGTGTGGGCTGTCCTGCCCCTTGCATGGGCTGCTGTATTGTTTCTTTGTGCCCCCATGTGCCTTGGGACTCTGTTGCAGTTTCCAAGTTGTAGAATAGGTTGTTTTGGGTACAGCTCTGTTTACCCCAAAAAATCACCCCAATCCTTTAAATTTCCTTTGGCCCTTAGATTTTTTTAATCTTTTGCTCATGTCTTTACCTCCTCATTGTTATGCTCTTGATTCCTGTCTGAGGGGACAAATGTACTGACTTTTTTTTAAAATATGTCTTCTGTTAGGAAACTGGGAGGATGTGTTCTTGTTATGCCATATATTTTATTTTTTCCTCTACCATCCTTAAAGTCACTTTTGCCACCCAGTGATCAGGTGATACCTTGCATGATCGAGGTCTTGGCTTTCCACATCCTGTGCTCTGAATTCCTTCTGGGAGAACACTGCTGGTTTGCAGTTTGAAGAGCTGAGGACACAAGGGACACCAGAGTTGACAGCATTCACTGAACAGACAGAGCCTCATATTCTGGTGTCTGTGGGCATTTTGTTTCAGTGTTGGCCCAGGCAGATCACAAAGGCCACGTGGGCTGTGGGTGCATTTGTCTATAGATCCTTTTGGGACTGCAAGCACAGCCTGTGTGTGTTTCTGATAAATGTTGTCCTTGCTCTGCTGCAGCTCTGATATGGGACCTGTCGTAGTCTCTTGTTTCACCCTTGGCCTGCCCTTTCACCCTGGCAGCACAGCCGATCAGGGGATGCTAATGAAAACACTCCTGGTGTATAAATAATTCAGGTAATCTGCAGGGGAAATTGTTCTAATCTGAGTCTGGATGCAGAACATGCCACAGGATTGTGGTGGTTGGACACTGTCCACGAAACCTCCCAAATTTGCTGGAGAGGAGGGGGCAGCACTCAGGAGAAGCTGTCATGAGAGGACCCCCAGCTTCTCTCCAGCCAGATACTCACACTGTGCCCAAATGCAAAATGTGCTTGTTCTGAGTGAAGGTAGGACCTTCATCCAGTTGTAAGTTACCAGGAAAACCTTCTGTTTCTGATGTCACCCTTGCAGGAAAGACTTCCTTCTGTCAGACTTAAGGGTGTCTGGAGAGAGAATGTACTTTTTCATGTTACCTTTGGGAAACTGCACGAAGCAAAAACTACTTCAGATTTGGCCTGTGTTTGGACAGAACCCAGATGTTGGGCAAAAGCCTTTGGTAAATGAAGGGAGGAAAATGTGATGTCGGGGATTTTGTTGTATTTTGGGCTGACTTGGGGTTGGGTGTTTTGTGTTGTGTGAGATGTTTTGTTGTTTTGGGGTTTTTTTAGACATTGATTTCCTGGAACAATAAAAGCAATTTCTGATATTCTTAAATATCTTCAGTTTGCAGCTGCTTATTTTCTACATCACTTGTATTTTCCAACTAAGACCTGTTGAGTTTTCTGGTGAAAAAGTGGTGACAAGTATGTTGCTTTTGCCTGAGCACACCAAAATTTCCTTTTGCAGGGCATATATTTCCTGAAATAGCTTTTCTACCGAGCAAGAGGAGTTTAATTTAGCTAAATTGCTCACTGAAGATTTACCTGGTAATTTCATAATGCCTGCACTTCAGCACATATACTCGGTTTTATCAGGAGAAAAGCTGTCTGCTGGATAAAAGCTTTGCCCTGGTTACATTGTAAGTAGACATCTCCCTGGAGATGAGGTGTAAATGTCGTGTTGCTGATTAGCATCTGACGTGGGGCATGGGAGCAAGGAAAGGGATGCCTCAGTTCAGTCTCCAAAAAGGAGAAACTGGAATCATTCCTGAGCTCCGACAGCGTTTGGACAGTGTCCTCCTCAGTGTTTTTCTGTTCCTGGTTCCAGCTTGTGGCTGGGCCATGAGAAGTGCTTTGCCACCCAGATCTCTGAAGAGCCCGAGTTTTGATGTGCTCTGGCTGTGCCTGGAGGAGTTTAGACCTGGCTCTGTTGTCTTCCTAAGCGAGTGGGGTTTTTATTCTGTAAAGTGAAATCCTGGCATATGCAAAATTATTCTGGGAGAGTTCTTTTTGGCTGCAGCAGGATCTAGGCCCCAGGCAGGAAAACTTGCTGGAAAGCCCCATCCTTCCTGGCTGCTCACCTGTACTGTGGTTTTTACTGGGAAGGTGGTGATGACAGAGTGTCTTGATTTAAGGTGTGGATGCTCCAAAATGAGGTACCTCCCCTTTTAGCTTTAACCACTCCCTTTTTGCCAATAAGGAGAGATGAATGTGAGTAGATCGAAGTGAAAAAATAACTAGACAAAATGTTTTGACAAAAAGACACACTTTTCTCATTGAAGAGAGCTAAGTTGTAGTCCAATTGCTCAGCAGTTAAATGCCAGCTACCCTTTAGTGATCTCCCTTTGTCTTCCACAAATCCATTCCAGCTAAGAAAATAGGTGGTAGGTGCTGATGTTGGGGTGGCTATGGAAAGCTGGCTTTAAGCTGAGAGTAGGGAGCAATGATCAGCTGTGATTAGCCCAAACAAAATGTTGTGTGGGGTTTTTTCCCAAAGTTGTGGGCAGAGGTGGGTCAGTCTGAGGCTTTGGTACTCACTAATGTTCTTCTAAAGCCCCTGTTTTGTACCATTTCCTCTGCTGCTGTTTCTGCTTTTCTCACTGTAGGAAACTGGGCTTGAGGTGTGGAAATGTCACTGGA
This sequence comes from Corvus brachyrhynchos, assembly GCF_000691975.1. Classification (NCBI taxonomy): domain Eukaryota; kingdom Metazoa; phylum Chordata; class Aves; order Passeriformes; family Corvidae; genus Corvus; species Corvus brachyrhynchos. Next base: position 319,367 of record NW_008238454.1, on the reverse strand, counting down.
AGCCTTGGTGGAGTTCTTTACCTCTTCATTGTCAAATTTGCTGTGGGAAGTATAAAAATCTGTTGAACCTTTCAACGTGGGCTTGTTGCAGCTACAGCTGGGTGACAGTGTCTTAGGAATGTATTTCCCCCCCTCTTGGAAAATGACAGTTGCTTTAGCTTGTGAAGAAAAGGGCTTTGATTTTGATAGTACATGTTTCTGAAGTGCAGAGTGTGGTTCCAGGGTGAGAGGAGGCAGACAGGCACTTGTAGGCAAGTAGTAGGGTGGTGAAGGCAGGTTTTGGACTAATAAGAGCATAGCCTATTCCCTGTGAGCACCTTAATCATACCAAAATCTTAGCTGAGTGGGGGAGATTGGAATGTCTCCTGTTTTGCTGTGCTGGAAAACTGTTCCTGAGAGTCTTGGCTTTTGGGCTCCAAAAGCTATTGAGATTTTGAAAATTTTGGTGCATGATTAAACTCTTTCCATCCCAGTTCTGTCTGTACACTCATATTTCTTGTACAAATGTGTAAAAAAGAGGTCTTTAGGCTCTCTATTTGACAATTTCAACTATCTGACAGTGGCTAAACCCTCTTAGCACTAGTCTAGAGCAAGTTCAGTGTTGTCAGCTCCAAGAATTGCCAAATGGGAGATTAACAATTTCATGCCTTTTGGAAAAATTGTTCTCTGCTTTCAGCTGCCTGCAGTTCCCAATACTGAGAACTGTTTGCTCACTGGCATGGAACATGATTCTTGCTCAAGACTGTCTGCTGAAAAGCAACAGAAATTGTGTCGCCTGAAGGCTTCCTATGAATTTTAGTTCTTGATTGCAGGGCTGGCTGAGAAACCTCAGTGCACATGGAATGTTAGTCAACTAAATCACTGCAAGTGTGCCTTTATGTAAACCTATGTGCATATATAGACATGCATATGAGTGTGTATTTGCTAGTTATTCTGATACAATAAAGGGAATTTTGAGATACATTGCTTAACTAGCTGCTGCGTGTTGATTTTTTTTTTGTTTGGGTTTGGTGGTTTTGTTGGGTTTTTTTGTTGGTGGTTTGTTTGTTTGTTTGTTTGTTTTGTTAGCTTTTTGGTGTTTTTTTGTTGTTTTTTTAAAATTATTATTCCCAATCGAAATACTCGAGAAAATGGAGATAAAGTGTTGGGGCTATTATTCCAAACTTATTCTGGATTCATAGAGAATAATGCTGCAGATTATGAAATTTATTATGTTTTATAGCTTAGAATGGCTTGCTTTCTGGGGCATTGAAAGGTAAAAGGTATGAACCCTTTTAGCTGGACAAGGCAGAGTACCTGCTCCAGTCCATGCATGAGATCATGTGCAATTTTATTGGTCTCATTACATATAGTTCCTCAAAATATGTGAAAATCTAACCGAACAAAATCTGATAGCGACCTAAGTGGGAAGTACAGTGAGGCTGCTTTTTGGAGATGAACATGCGATATGAATTGAGTCTTTTTAAAATGTAATCAGTAGGGAGTTTCTCTTCCCTTTTTCTAAGCTGCCTGTCATCAGCTGGTATTTTGGTTACTTCTGCTTCTCTCAAACAACTGAGGCTACACAAACTGTTTAAAATTAGGTGTTCTTTGAAGTGTAAATGACCAGATTTTCAAAAACACCAAGCACACAGATCGTTGTGAAAATTGCTCCATAAAAATTCTGCTGTATTCAGCTCTGTTTTTCTCTATTTTTTTTTCTTTTATACAGGCGATATGGATTATGGTTTCGATTGAGGAAGTTACTACTCTGGTTGCTGGGAATGTACATAGCCATCCCATTTCTAGTAAAACTGTGCCCTGCTATCCAGGCAAAGCTGGTCTTCCTAAACTTTGGTAAGTGACTCAGTCAGGTGAGTGGGTGAGGGGACAAGGGGAAGAGTGCCTTTGTCTTCAGTTTGTTTGCCTTCACTTTCACCCTGCATGTGAACAGCTTGTGAAGGACTTGAACTTTCACAGGTTGTAAATTTCCCCAGACTGTGGTTTGGAAAGTATTCTCTGTGGCCCTGGTGGTTGTTGTAGCATGTCTTTATCGAAATAGAGTGACCAGACTGAAGCCAATTTTCAGCCAAAAGACTTTTCCTTCAGGAAAACCGTGCAATATGTCAGATGTGTTTTTCTGAAGGGTTCAACACAGTTGCATGAAGACACAGCAGGCAAGTGAAATTAAATCCAGCAACCTAAATTTGCATTTAAACCTCACTTGTGTTTTGTAATCAAGTTTTGAAAAATATCTTCCTCTGACTGTAGAAGCTAGAAGGACCAACTATGGATACATTGTTTTTATATAACTTCTCTAATTTTGATTGCATGCTTTGCATGTTCTCACACCTTGGATCGTGGTTGCTGTGAAGTGTGACCATGTGGAGGGCAGCTCTTGTGCTTTGATTGTCAGAACTGACAGCTAGGTAACCTGAATAGTGCAGGTTTCAGTGATTTTAGTTTGCTTTTGCAGAGCTTTGTTAGGTCTCCCTGAAGTTCTGCCTCTGTTGATTCTCAAGTGACCAAAATAATTGTCCTGTAGCATATTATTGTTGCTGTGTCTGCCAGGTTTCCTCAGTATGGTCTACAACATGTTTAGAGTCAGTGCAGTCTGCACCATATTTAGAATCAGGACAGAGATTCCTAGGGAAGTTGTCCAGAAACCTGCCCTGGAGGTTGGATAGTCATGAGTACCATGGAGAGTGGGAGAAAATGGGCCAGCTTTTGAAGGAGTATTCTGCTCCAGTGGTTTTGGAAGTTCACCCCTGAACAAATACAAGGCCTTGGTAAAGTGGCAGAATATTTGGAAGAAAATTGCTGTGGCAGTTCCAAAGAGGGGGAAGTTGCTGCAATGTGTTAGGCCCTGGCTGCTCATTGTTGGACACGGCTCATTACTGGACAGCACCCTCAGGGGGAGGGGAAGGAAAGCAGAGCAGCAGGCACTGTGGCCAAGCTGCAGCTGAACCAGAGGACAACCTGTGCCAGGAGCAGTCAGCCTTGTACAGAACAAGAAATCCAAGATCAATTCAGTTTGTATAGTGATTGATGAAGAGGAGGCAGGACCCTCACAACCAGAGGAAGAGGCAGGGCCAGAAATAATCACCCCATCCCTACCTTCAGGTGAGCTGTGAGGTGAGTCCATGGTTACCTGGCTGCTCCAAGAAAGCCAAGCAATTAGGGTTCCTGTCCCAGGATGCAGGTATTGGGAAAAGACCAAAAACTCTCAGCCTCTGGAATTGGCTCCTGTCAAGCATGAGGGAAAGATACCTTTGCACAGATGACCTTTTAGTGCAGCAAGACAAGTGGAACACTATGGAGCAAGGTATCCAGTACCTGAGAGAATGGGCTGTGCTGGAGGTGATCTATAAGGATTCAAAGAAGGAGCAATCCCCTATAAACCCAGATGACATCCAGTGTACACAAACCATGTGCTGGAAGTTCCTGTGGAGCACGCCAGTGTCATGTGTCAGCTCATTGGCAGTGATGCTGTGGACAGGAGGAGAAAAAGAGTGAACAATTTGGTTCCCAAACTCCAGCTGTATGAAAAAAACATTTCTTCCCTGGTACGGGCCTGCATCTCATCTGTGGAATGACTGCCCAAGGAATTAAAAAATTTAAATTAAAGGAGAAATTTAAATTAAAGAAGAAAATGCAGTTTTCTTCATTGCTTTAGTAGCAGAGTGCAGGCCACAGTTTGTCTTTACCTGGAGGGGTGTACACCTGGAATTGCCTGCCCCAGGGGTGGAAGCACTGTCCCACCCTCTGCCATGGTCCATGGACTGATCCAGGCTGCACTGGAAAAGGGTGAGGCTCAGGAACACTTGCAGTATATTGATGACATCTTCATTTGGGGCAATACAGCAGAGGAAGGTTTTGAGAAAAGGGAGAAAATAATCCAGATTGTCCTGAAGGCCAGCTTTGCTACAAAACAAAGTAAGATCAAGTGACCTACCCAGGAAATTCAGTTTTTAGAAGTAAAATGGCAAGATGGATGGCATCAGATTCCAATGGACATGGTCAACAGAATAGCAGCTATGTCCCAGTGACCAGCAAGAAGGAAACACAGACTTTCCCAGGTGCTGTGGTTTTTTGGAGGATGCATACCTCGGAGTACAGTCATACTCTAAGCCCTGTCTCGTGTGACACAGAGGAAGAATGATTTCCAAGTGGAGCCCTGAACAACAAGCAAGCCTTTGAACAGATCAAACAGGAGACTGCCCATGCAGTAGCCCTTGGACCAGTCAGGACAGGACAGGATGTAAAAAACGTGCTCTGCAGCTGGGGAGAATGGTCCTTCCTGGAGTCTCTGGCAAAAGGTACCTGGAGAGAGTCGAGGGCAACCCCTGGGTCTCTGGAGTTGGGGATACAAAGGATCTGAGGCCTGGATTTCTGGGTGAGGTTAAATCACCACAAGGGCACAGAGAAGTTGCATAACTTTGTCAGAGCACTGCTAGAAGTGACCTGTGTGCCAGTGCAGACCTTGGCTGCAGAGCTTGTCATCCTCTTGAGGATCCACTGCCCTCATGAGACCCAGCAGGTCCCCGGTGCTTTGTGCCATTTGTCTGGGACTCTTCCATGTGCTTGTGTACAAGAGCAGGCAGGACTTAACAGGTAAAGATGTGCAGTCTGAGGGTCCACATTTGTGAGGTTGACATTGGCTGTTGTCTGCTTTGGGTTTTGTGTTTGTGTAAAGCTGAATGTTTTTTTTAGAGGGGAAGTGAAGTGAGATTTGACTGTCACCATTATCAGTGTTTCTTTGTGTGTCAGTAGCACAAAAGCTTTGGTATGTTAATTGCTATACCACTAAATCCCAAGGAGACAGACTTCCTGGTTCTGCTGCAGTGGAGCTCCATATTGTGGGAAGAGCCTGAATCCAAATCAGCTAACCCACCCCTGATGCAGCAGAGATTTGTAATTCAGACTGGACAGAGATGGTTAAATGTTTGTCAAAGGAAGCTTTGTCTGTCTCCCCCACCTTCTCTTAATTATAGCCTGCTCCCTGTGTTTTTGGTGGTTGCTTGTGTCTTCTTACCTTGCTCTCTTTGCTGTTCATGTTTTACATCACAGCTGTAACCAATTCATCCTTCTACACAAAAAGGTCTTCCCAGCACAGTGGACCAGTTTATACAACTCTCCAGTGCCTTGGTTAAGCAGTTTTGTGAGAAAATAAAGGTAAAAATTAAAATTACAACGTTTCCTTTTTTTTTTTTTTTTTTTTTTTTTTTTTTTTTTCATTTCAGTGAGGGTCCCATATTTCATTGACTTGAAAAGACCACAGGATCAAGGTTTAAACCACACCTGTAATTATTACTTGCAGCCAGAGGAGGATGTAACCATTGGAGTCTGGTAAGGAATCCAGTTCTGTGCAGTATGTGCCATGCATCTTTATCCTTCTTTTTGTTCTCAGTGTTGCCTATTCATTCTTTTTGCTGTGCATGCTCTCATTTGTGGATGTTTGTATTTTCCTCTGCCAAGTGACCGAGTTCATGTTGAAAAGTATGCAAATCTCTGGGGCTCATCTGAGCTCGGATCAGGAATGCACAAACACAGTCAGACAACCTGTGCATTCAGAGAAACATCAACATTTGGAATCATAAAGGTTACAGGTCTGCATCACTACAAAGATCCTGCCTCCAGATCAGACCAGACCCAAGGAGTTAGACGTTTTGTCATTCAACTCTGATTCATATTTTGTTTTGCAAAATACGCGTGGGGGAAGATAGGAAAACAGATCAAAGTGTTCGGAGTAGGAGGAAGAAAATTCAGTGCATAAAACATATGTAAGATTCAGAGAGTGGGTGAGAACGGAACACACAGTTTACTCTCTTAACAAAACAAGTGACAGTGTCAGAGCTCATTTGTCATTTTCCTCACAAAGATGATTTTCTGGTCCCAGGTAGGGACAATTCATTTTAGCTCCTTGTTACCCAGGATCGTGTCAGGTATGGAGGGAAGGGGGTGGGTGTTCCCTTAATACAGCCAGTGATGTTCAATCTGTAAGCTGTAGAATTTGGAGTTTTCAGTTGTATATGTAACTTGGATGTGTCCTTTAATGCAGTAGAGATTTTGTCTTCACAGGGTGCATAATCTTTAAATGGGATAGAGATATTACAATTACCATTAGGACAGTTCCTTTCCTTTAAGTAAATTTTAGTGAAAGATACGCTTAGAAACTTAAACTTCAGTCTTTCCAGGATAGGCTGACAAACAATGGTTTGATTCTTCACTTGGACAATTAAAATTTTGCCTGTTAAGCTGTTAAATAAGTTTTTATTGCAGTCTTGGTATTTGTATTTTGTTTCCCTTACGAGTGTACCATGTATCTTTACTAAAACACGACTTCCAGCTTGTGGCAATTCAGAGGCTGTCATTTGTCTTGATATTTATGGGAGATGGTCACAAAAGTTTGGAATCTTTCTTTTTAATGCCAGTGCAAGGTCTTGTGTTTGGTGTACATGTAAAATGAAGTCCTCAGCCTGCTTTGTTTGTAAGTTCGCAAAAGTCTTGGGGCAGAACAGTTGAAGAATTTTTGAGCCTCACAGTTACTGAGGCTTTTTACCTCTTCAAGACCTTGGTGTCTGCTGGCTCATGCCAGCAAGTAGACTTTTTACATTGCTTTCCCCCTGTTTGCCCTCTGAGCTTTACATCTGGGGAGGATTGGTGTGGTAGGTGCAAGCTTGTTTGCCTTTCAGGTGAAAAGGCATGTGAGTACTTAAGTTACTTCTGATGGCTGGAAGCCAGCCACCTTCTCAACAACTGAGATGGTTATGGACATGTACTTGCTTTGTGTTTGTATTCTAATTATCCGTTTTAATTGCCTACTTTCTGTTCCACCAGTGTTGAATTCTTTCTAGCAGGTCACCTAGATACATTATCTACAGAAGAACAGCTGTGAGTTAAAAATTTCTGGCTCTTGTAGATTGTAACTTTTTCAGCTAAAATGTTCCACCTTGGAGAACCTTGTGCCTGAAAACAAAACACATGATCTTCTCCTCAGACTCTGGGCCCTTCCTTTTCCTCAGGTTGGCTGTGGAGTCAGATATGTCTCTTAATCACTGAACATTCTTTCCAAGCCCAACTGCTTTTGATTATTCTGAACATCTGCTGACCTAGTGGTGAATCTTGTTGATGGTATATAAGTATGTTAATTGAAGCAATTAAATTCCATAAAAGCTGAGGAATTGCGATTCTTTCGCCAGAGCAGCAGGACGTTCAGTAATTATGCCATTGAAGTTTGGTGCCTTGCACAGCCCTAAGTTTTGAAGGCAGTGGTGATGGAGGTGAAAACTGTAGCCACTGCCTTTTAAATTTGGCCATTTGTCAGCTAATCAGGACAGTTTTATGAAAATGTGTGTGAGGTGTGTAATCCTGAGGGAAGGAGCTGATCAGAAAATCTCGGAATTCAAGTGGCAGGCACTCCAGTGTTGAGTAGCAGCAGGACAGTGTAGATTTTCCTTCTGTACACAGGCACACGGTCCCTGCAGCCTTATGGAAGAATGCCCGAGGGAAGGACCAGCTGTGGTTTGAAGAGGCTTTGGGCTCCAGCCATCCCGTAATCCTTTACCTGCACGGGAATGCGGGAACAAGGTGAGGCACAAAACACTGATGGCTTTGTTTCAGGATGTGTTTTCCTGGCTTGTCACAGCTTCAGCATGTTAAGAAAGATGGAAAAAAACTCCTTAGGGCCTGTAGTGATAGGACAAGGGATAGTGATTTTAAACTAAAAGAGGGCCAGTTTAGATCAGATATAAAAAAGAAATTGTTTACCATGAGGGTGGTGGTCAAACACTGGAACAGGTTGCCCAAAGAGGTGGTAGTTGCCCCATCCCTGGAAACATTCAAGGTCAGGCTGGATGGGGCTCTGAGCAAACTGATCTAGTTGAAGATGTCCCTGCTTATTGCAGGGGATTTAGACTAGATGGCTTTTAAAGGGCTCTTCCACCCCAAACTATTTTATGACTAAAACCAAAATAAAATTTACTCCTTTTAAAAGAAGGCACATATGTTTTATGAAATGATCCCTCTCCATTTATTGAGTGTGGGAATAGATCTATTGCAGTTATCAGAGACAGCTGATATTATAGTTTACCTTGTATCCTCTGCTAGAAGCCGGGAGGCTGTGACCCTTCCTAAATCAGGTGATGAGAAGTATTTCTTTTCAGCGTAGTAGTCTCTCAACTGAGACATGGGATAGTATTAGTGCTTCTGTATATGTGACTCCCAGGCATTAAATAAACCTTCCAGTTCCTTTTGTGAGTTTATTTTAGTAGTTAACACATTCTGAGGAAGGAAAATCTGAAGGAAAGAGGAAGGTCATGTGCTGATCTTGTTTCATTATTACATCTGTCCAGGACACTTGTCTGGACCAGGAGCACTTCTAAAATTTGTAATTTTATAGTTGACTCTGTATTGGCTAAAGCAGTAGGTCAGTTCTCTGTACTTTGTTGCTGGATGCTGAAAACTATTAATGCAGCATGAAGATATTTCTCAGGATCATGTTCTTCCTGCCACATCTCCACACGTTACAGTGCTTTTATTAATCTGTTAGAACATGGTCTTTCCCCTTACAAACAGGCATTTCACAAAAGAGTATCAACCCTTCTGAATTTTGAGTGCATGTTTTTTCTTGATGGCACATTATTTTGAAGCTGATGTCTGCCCATAGATTGCAAAAGCAGAAGAATTGCAGGAAAACAAGTTCCATGATGTAAAGAAACTGTTTTAGCTGTGCTGCTAGTGAAGGTTTGCTAGCCTCTAGATCACAACATTTTTCACCCAAATTCTTGTCTCAGCAGCGTGCTTTTCTTGGTACAAGGGCGTGGTATGGAAGATGTGTGCTGCGACCCAGGAAATGCATGAACAGATGGTTCTTTTGCCTCCTTGTGCTGATGCATGGCAAAGTTTAATCAAATTGGAGCATTATTTTGCCAGTACTTCTTCACTTGGTTCTTTGCCTTTATTGGGTGTAGCAAATGATACTAAGGGAAGCTATTCTGCAGCTTAATGGTGGCCATTTGGGACCAGTATCTCTGCTGTGTGCATATTGATAAAATTTCCTTCTCAAATCCCCCAAGTGCTGCTGAGATAAAGGACTGAACTAGGGATCAGTTACATATTTCACATTTCACTCTGTGCACTGGAGGAGCTGGAGGTATCTTGGCTTTGCCATTTGAGATTTAATGTGTATCGCTGTATGTTTGTTTCTGTGCTGCCCATTCAGTCACTTGTCCAAGGGCTGCTTTACTGCTGCAGGCTGCATTAACCATGAGTAAAAGGCACTGCCTTGGCTTCCTGGTTTGACTTGAGTGATCTGGGGCTGAGGCAAAAATGTTATGCGTACTTGATCACCTCAGAAAAAATTCCTCTGTTACACTTCAAGGAAAGCATGAAAAAGCACAAACATGTGCATGGGAAAGGTGACTTTTCAAGCAAGTGGATCATCATCTTCAGGCTTGTATGATACAAAATGACTTACAAGTGACCCCTTGCATTTTGCCCTGAGTGTTTTTGACTGCATTAGGTATTTTGTAAGCACAGTTGGAGCTGACAGCTTTTGGCTGGCAAGTGCATGTATCCTTAGAGGGAGATTTGGCATTTTGGTTTAGAGGCTGCACTGACCAAGCCAGTCATAATATGAAAATTTTAGAGTTTTCATGAGTGAGGTTTACTCTAATACCAATACTAGATTAGAGTTTGGGTGTGGATTAGCCATGTCATGTTGTGCCTGTATTTTATGGTATATAATGGCGCCTTCACGTTCCTTTCCGTTGTCTAGGTTTCAGTTTATATTTATAAACCCCCCCCCCCCCATACATTAAGCAGCTTCTTCCCCTGGACTGACTTACAGTGTTCAGCTGTGCTTTTCTCTGCTCACTGTTTTGAACATGTCCTTTCTTTCCCTGAGCTTGGAGGCAGGTGAGACAATCTAAGTGCCACCTGCTTGGCTTAATGTCATGATTTCTGCTGGGGGCATCACACTTTGGAGAGTCAGGGCTACTGGCTGGGGCAGCACTTGTGGCAAGAGCTCAGGGTATGCAGAGCCAAAAGGGACAGGCTGTTCTGGATGTATTACAGGCTTTGGAAAAGGCAGATAGCAGGGTGGGTTGAAAAGTTCATTTTTTCTTGCTGTGAGGCGAGATTTACATGGAGACGTTGACTTCAAAATTATGTCCTGCATAGCTCAACAAAGCCTGGCTGTCTCCTCAAAGCCTGTGACAAAGCAGTTATGGTGTTTCTTATGTTTGGCATGTTTTTGTTAGATTGCCTGAGGCAATTGGGAAATATGTTTCTGGAAACTTAAATGCTCACATGTGGTTGGTTTGGGGCTTTTTTTCTTGTTTCTTTTTGTTTTGTTGGTTTGTCTTATGGTTTGTTTGGTTTTTTTTTTTTCCTCTCCTTTTCTCTTCATCAATCACTCTTGCCAGAGGAGGGGATCACCGGGTGGAGCTCTACAAGGTAAGTGGCTGCCTGTGGTGTCCAAACAACTGCATTAACACATCAGATGTGCACAGAGTTGAGAAGACTGCTCCTAACAGCCCACTGCCAACAGGCACAGGCCTTGGGGCTCTCAGTGTCCTTTAAATAGGCGGCCTGTATGGAAAAAAGGGATCTGTAAGCTGTGAGCACACTTCTCCCATCTTCAAAGGTGTTTGAAGGGTCTTTTATTTGCTGTTGTTAACTGCCAGCTCCAAGTGAGCTAACCAACACCGTTTCTGGGAAAAATCTAAAGTTTTATTTAATTACAGCCCCAATTTGATTGATTAACTGGATTTCTCTTTTACTCATGGCATGTGTGTGAATGGTGCCATCTCAAGTGCAGAAGGTTTGTAGAAAACCCAATGAATTTCCCAGGTGCAGTATTATGGTGTGAGTTATGTGAGAACAGACAGCCTCAGTTGCTTTGAGTGTTTAGTCTAATGACTTTTGGGGTAATTTATTTTATTAAACTCTCTTTTGGCTGAAATTCTCACACATAGTTTCTTGGTCTCATATCACATGTTTCTAAAAGAGCCAGAATTGTTTTTGTGGTTCATTTCAGAGAGGTCTGTTTTTTCTTCTCTTTATAATTTGTGTCAGTGTTGGCACTCATAAAGCTTTATTGCATGCAATGCAAGATCCCCTGCTGCAAAGCCTTTTAAATTCAGATTGCTTAGAAAATAGTGTTTAGCAACCCCAAGGAGGCAGGTGATACTTAATTTCCTTTAAGAAAAAGAAGACGAGCTAAGTTGCAGAAAATTGGTTGAGGAGACTGTCATGTATGGTGATCTATTTTTGTCATTTTCTGGGAACCAGCCTGTGCTGCGATGCATTTTGTGCTGGCCAAGACAGCCAGAGGAGTTGGTTTTGATTCTGATGGACTCAAGTAGCAGTGCTTCAGAATATTCACAGGCTTGGTGTGTTTCTGTGTGTACATGTACAGAGAACACAGTTTACCAAAACCCAAGCTTTCTGTTCCTGGCTCTGGTATTCTTTACTTCTGAGAACATCCAGGCAAGCTGCTTAGTTTGTCTTTTTCAGTCAGTTACTCACATGGGAACACACACTTGGGCAGAACCACTCCAGAAACTCCATGTTTGTGTTTATTCCAGCAGGATGAACCAGTTTGGGATGCTGTCCTTTTTGCTGGTGCTTTTAATAAGCCTTCAATGCAGCCAGCACATAGCAAACATGTGTAGAAGACAGGTGAACTCTCAACAGATTAAATAATTTTTAATGGCTTGGAAAAGGCGAGATTGTTTATGATATCTTAGCAGTAAAATCACATTGTAAAGCGAAACTCCAGGTTTTTCACAAAGAAACTTTGTGTTCTGCATGTCCAGTCAGGGAATCCAATGTGTAAGTGAATATATAAAAATGTCATGTAGTGATTCCATTGGAGACAGCTGTCCTGCAACACCTAATTTGTTAATTAATATTTTACCTGATTATTCTGCTGTTATGTAGGCTGCAGTGGTGTTGTATGTACAACACAACTACACCTCTGTGCTGTTGGCACAGTTATTTGTGAGAGGACGTTGAAGAAACAGTAACTTGTGAATGTATATCCCAGAGTGGAGCTATGGCATATTTAATACCTGTGCTGTAAAGGGCATTTGCCCTGGAAGTGCACACAGGGTGGACCTTGTCACCTCCAGTGGAACCCCTGTGAAGGGTTTAGAGCCCAAGAAAGAGGAATTGGAATTGCTTGAAGAGACCTGAATAGCAAAAAGCAAAGGAGCTATGAGTGACTTTGAGGTTGTTGCAGTTGCATCTGCTAATAGAAATTGCAAACAACTTAAATGGCATTAAAAGCTCAACTAAATGCTGCAAGGGTGAGCATGATGTCACATGTTGTTCTTACTGGGGTGCCAGCAAGCAATGGGGTAAACTGTGGGATACATACATGAAGTTACTGTCTTTCCATCTTCAGGCCACCGTTTAGGTTCTGGTGGGACAGTGGAAGTGCTCTCTGCCTTCCCAGTCAGGTGCCAGTTGTCTGTGTAAGCTCCACTTGACACTGTGTGCCCCAAAGCGGTTGTGAAATGTTTAATTGTTTATAAATCTACCCAATATATGTAATCTCTTAAAATTGTGCTACAAGTATGCTCAGCTGACAGGTGTCATTTCATTTGTTGTCCCACTAGAAATGGTGTTGGTTTTATATTTCCTCTTTAGAGTATAGTATAATACTAATATTGCTTTTTTTAAAAATCATGTGTCATACACAGACCACAAGAGCAACATTTTAATGCTTTTGTAACTTTTTGTTGATTATCTCCTGCAGACCTGTTAGGTTCATATCAAGCAACGGTAGCTTGGAATGCTTGTATTATTTTTACCAAGGCACTTACTCCAAGCAAGTTGATCTAACACTGAGTGTTTTTACTTGCTTTTAACAGATTTTGTTAGGATTACCATTGGTTATAACATAAATCTCCATAATAGAGCAATTGTACATATTTGATCTCTACATTTAGGCCTTCTGAAATGGGCTCCTATATGTTATGCTTACATTTATGCCAATTTGAGTAATATAATTGGAGCAGTTGTACTCTTTCAGTGGAAAACATGAAAATCTTTGCAGAGGAAACAGTAGGATATTTGCAGATCTTAAGGTCAAAGCTGTTAAAGGGATAATCAACATCTTAGGTAGCCTGATATGAGGTCTAGGAAACAAACAGAGTAAAACCAGTGGGCTGAGATGATTAGTGTTTGGAAAGCTCTGTGCCTGCTACATTGAAAAGCTGTGAATTGGTCCTTTAGCATGTCAATAATGTTATAAAATGAATCCCTGCATCCTGGCCTGATGCAAGAGCATGGCTGGTGTGCAAGTCTCTGTAATGGGTTTCTGAGTGTTTCTCTGCCTTCCAGGTTCTCAGCTCCCTCGGGTACCATGTGGTGACGTTTGACTATCGAGGTACGTGGGCTTCTTTTATGAACAATTGCTGCCTGCTAATTAGGTGTGGTTATTGCTTCTCTTTTCCCCCCTCATGGGTATCGAAAGAATTTCCAGAAATTTCTTTCTAGTGCCTTCATGTGTAGCACTGCTTCGTGCTGTCCAGCTGGGTGGACTCTGGCTCCTGTCTGTCCTCAAGCACAGGGCTTGTAGATGGGGGAGCTAAGGAGCAGAGAGTGAGCCAGGCACACAGGCTGTCACAGCATCCACTTAAGGCACCCTCCAGGTGCACTTATGGAAGCTGATGGGCTTGCCTGGGTGTAGTCCTTTTGGATAAGATCTAGTTGACTTTCCTACGGTGACACAGGGAACTGAACTTGCACTTACTTCCTTTTAAAAGCCCATAGGTGAGATAAGACAGAATAAATGATTTGCCAACAATACTTGGCAGAAGCCATGACTGCTTTGCACCTCTGCACCAGCAGTCCGGCATCTGCTGCTCTTTTTTTACCTTCTTAGTATTTAAGCCATGGCTGCAGTGTAATGCCACTATAGATACAGGAAAGAAATTAATCCATTGCATTTTTATCAAGAAGACATCTGGGAGAGGTTTATTTGTAGGAGCTTGCCCTGTTTTTCAGTCCTGCTGGCAGCTGTTTCTCTGGCTGCTGATTAGGTATCAGATGGGATGTGGGGTGCTGGCTGCTGAGCATACAGTGTGTAGATGTGCTGCAAAAATGATGGAGCCAAAGCAGTCAGGAGGGTGGAAAATTGCTGGAGGGCACTGATTGAACAGCACAAGCTGATGCTGCAATAGTTCTGTGAGACACGGTTGGGCTTTGGCCCTAAGCATCCAATCCTGTACTGGCAGAGACTCACCTCACAAACTGGTTACACGCAGGCAAAAGCAGGAAAGGTTTGGGAGCTGGGCTGTTACAGATGGGTACATGCAAGAACGCTGTTGTAGCAGTGTTTGAGATCCAGTCCTTGATTTTGTTGTTGACTAAATCCACAAAAACTCCTTGGCAGGCAGCAGTTACCTTGATTAAATGACTGTGGAACCATCAGGGCTTCCAGCCCCAAGTCATAGAGGTGCACAGTGACGTGAACAGAAAGTGCCCAAGTCCCATCCATGTCCCTTGCAGTTGCAGATGGGCTGCATGGGAAGAGCTGGCTGGCTCTGCTGAGCAGTTTCAGAGATTCTCAGCAGGACTCTTTGTGTTCCAGGCTGGGGTGACTCAATAGGCAGCCCGTCAGAGAGGGGAATGACCTACGACGCCCTTCACGTCTTTGACTGGATAAAAGCACGAAGTGGAGACAACCCTGTCTATATATGGGGACACTCCCTGGGCACAGGGTAAGCATCTAATCTTGGTGGCACTTCTAAAGAAGCAGTTTCTAAAGAACACTGAACACTGACCTTGGGTGAAGGTGCTGTTTGCTGTAATCCCTGGGCTGGCTTGGCTCTTGGCACCTATGGCATAATTTCTGGGGGGTGGCTTTCCCCTTTGCACTGCACAGAGTGGGAAGGGCTACAGTGAATGACTGCAGCAATGGATCTTGAACATTCATTGTCCAGAGGGTTCACACTAGAAAGACATTTAGAATAATAGATTGTCCTTCAGAGCAGAACATCGGACTTCTCTGGTACTCTGAAGGAGTGTCTCAGACCAGCCACACTTGTGTGTGACTTGTCCTTACAAAAGGTTTTCCTCCTATCCTGGTAAACATGCCATGTGTAATCAGTGCTTGTCCTGCATGACTACACTGCTGGCCACCTCTGACATTTGTGTGGTCATGCCTGGCACAGGGAAGTTCAAGGTGTCAAGTGCCTTTGCCTCCATGTTTTTAACTTTCCTGCTTCCTCCCTTTCCATGGCTGTCTGGAGGTGAGTCATGTTCAGCACCAAGTGCTCTTTACCCCTGTGATTGGTGGAGGAGCAGGGGGCAAACACAAGTTACCTTTGAGTTGAGCTGTGTGCAGATAAACTGTAAGACCACAACAGCTGTCCTTGCTGTGAAACACGTGCTGGGACAGGGAAGTATTTCAGGGTAGTGCCTCTTCATTGCTGTGACACTGAACACCCTGCTTTGTTTGAGAGAAGACAAAGACCTTTTCTTTGGCTCGTCCTCTAAATTTTTTGCCCTGTTCAGAATCCCTTTCTGGGTCAGACCATGCTTGTGATGTTTCCCAACACTTCAGTGAGTGTCCTGAGACTGGTCCCCAGCTGAGTTCTCTGGTGATTGCAGCCAGTCTGGAGTCCAAGGTCTGTGAAATATGCTGTGCTTGGAGGATTCAGCAAATTTGGAAATATCCCTGTCCTGTTAGGGTGATGCATAGGGGAGACCTTGCTGCTTTCTGTCCCAGTTAGGGAAGCTCCTTGCAGTGTAGCCCTGGGATGCTGCACTCCAGCTGCCTGGAACACACCTCCCCCTCTGCCTGTAGCCCTGCATTCCCCTCCTGCTTGCTCAGACCTTGTGGTCTGGAGGTGGGAGGCTGTGTCACACAGCTGTGGATGTGCTGGGAGCCTGAGAGCCACCTGAAAGGAGTCCATCCAAGGGGCTGCCTGGTGTGTTGCTTCCTTGGACTTGTTCACTTAAACACAGGCCCCTGATGTCACTTGGGACAGTCGGGTACGTGAGGCCGGTGGGAGCCCAGGTCACTGTGGGCAGGCTGCCAGGACCTCGGGCAGTGTGAGGGATCGACCTTGTGGCTGTTGAGTTGTGCCTGTGCCCCCTCTGGAGCTGCTGCTCTGCAGAGGGCCTGTGCCAATTCAATGCTCGTTCTTCTTTCCAGGGTTGCGACGAATCTGGTGCGGCGCCTTTGCGAGAGAGGTAAGCGTGGCGCGTGGATGCGCTTCCCGGCGGCCGCCGCTGTCCCCGATTCCCGCCGGCGCTTGGGGCCGGGACAGAGCTGTCCTTGGCGCACCGTGGTGGCAGCTGCTCTCATGAGGCAGATGCTGACCTTGCTGGCTGGCTGCACCCCTGCATTTCAGCACATTGCCTTTGGCTTTTCAGAAACGCCCCCGGATGCCCTGATCCTGGAATCTCCATTCACCAACATACGGGAGGAGGCACGGAGTCACCCCTTTTCTGTGGCAAGTAGTCAGTGACTCTCACACTGGTGGCATGGAATTGTGTGCATAGAAATGAGCCTTCAGAAGTGCTGCAGCTGAGCTAACTGCGTGACTTGTGGGGCAGTGGGGATATCTGTAAACATCAGGGGTAAAGAACTACACTTGAGACAGCTGCTGGGAGCACAGAATAAGCAGTGCCAGAGCCATGTGTCCAGCATGGGAATGAATTGGCACTGAACTGAGTAGACACACAGTCCAGGCCTCAGATGCAGCCAAGCTGGTGAGGTGCCCTGGGATAAAGCTCTTCCAGGAAGAATTGCCAACAGTCCTGCATGATACCTGGAGACTTTGACCATGCAAGCATCCACAGGGCCTGCTCCTGAGCAGGCTGGTGAGATGGGCCCAAAACAGGGCAGGAAAAATAATGCTGGTGGAAACAGGGGCAATCTCACTGCAAAGAGCACGGTCAGCAGCCAAGGGATGTTATGGGATGGCAGTGGCCTGCCCTGTTAGTGCTGTTTGTATCACTGGCCTGCTGGTGCCTGCCACTAATGCACATTTTTCCTCTCAGATATACAGATACTTCCCTGGGTTTGACTGGTTCTTCCTTGACCCCATCACGACAAGCGGAATTAAATTTGCAAACGATGAGAAGTGAGTTCCCTCTTTGCTGGGGTTTCAGCTGTGGCTGCAGTGAGCCATGGCAAGCATCAAGGAGGATAGACATGAGACTGCACTCTGGCTCTTTTTTGGTGCAGCATTGCTCTTACTGGAGTGATTTCAATTACTCTCACAGCCCCGAGAGCAGCACAGCAGAGCTCTGTCTTTTTTAATTGTTCATTGTAAGGACAGATGCAACAGAGAGAACAGAGACTACTCAGGGATATGCTGATTAGGTTCATGCCATTTATGCTTTTCAAGTGTACCTTACACATTAAACAGTAGCATTGGAACATGGAAGGTTTGGGAATATTCCTTTGCTGTGCATTTGCCACCTTGCCTGTAATCACACTGTCTCCTTTCGCTGAGTCTTTCATTGAAGACCCTGAGCATTTGTGAGTGTCCAGTATTGAAACCAAACCAGACCTTGGTGGGGGGGGTGATGATTTACAGTGGAGTGAGCCACTTTTCTCTGGTCTAAGTAGCAAGAAAATTTTATGAGCTTGTCTTTCACTGGTAAATTTTCTATAGATCAAGTGAATGGTGCCCAGATAAGGTTTTAAATTGTAGTAAATAACCCACGGGACACATTTGTCATTACAGTTTTCTTAGAAATGCACATGTTGGTGTTAGAGAACGATGGGATTGCTCTGGGCCTTTGTGACATTGTTGTCTGTTTTACAGTGTGAAATACATTTCCTGCTCTCTGCTCATCCTTCATGCTGAGGATGATCCAGTGGTACCATTTCACCTGGGAAAAAAGGTACACACGTGGCTCTGCAAACTGATCTGGTGGGAGGAACTGGTGTGGATAGAACAACATCCCAGCCAGGCAAAAAGTCAGTAATACAAAGGTGTAAAACACACAGCCCAGAGGGACTGCAGATTCTGTGGTGCTGGAGGTGGCAAATCAGTAGTGAAATGAGGCTGGAGCTACCAAAACTGCTCCAGCCAGGGCCCCTCACCCACGCCTGAGGGGGCTGTGGGTCTGGCAGGGGGAGCTGGTTTGGAGTAACACGAGTCCCTCACCTGCTCCCCTTGGGTTCAGCTTTACAACATCGCGGCCACGTCGCGGAGTTTCCGGGACTACAAGGTGCAGTTTGTGCCCTTCCACACAGACCTCGGCTACCGGCACAAGTACATCTACAGGAGTCCAGAGCTACCTCGGATACTGCGGTAACGCCGGGGCGGGGCTGGGCGGGGCTGGGATGGGCTGAGCACCCTTTGCTCTCCACAGTGGGGGAGATACCGGGGCTGGCTTAGCACAGGAGTCAGAGCTCTCCACCTCCTTGCAAAGCAGGTTTTGGGAAGGGGAGCCACAGAAATCTGGGAGCACTTTCTGGGTCATCTCTGCTGTGAGCTGGATGCTCTGGAGGAGCTGTTGCAGAGCAGTTGCTTCAGCTTGGCTCTTTTAGTGGGAGCCACTGATGGGTGTGAGAGCAAAGCTCAATGCTCTTCCCTGGAGCTGCAAATGCTTGAGCCATAGTATCTGCCAGGGGAAGACCTGCAGGCTGTAGTGTGCACCAGAGTATAGGAGAGCCGAGTGTCACTGCTTTGTCATTTCCTTTCTAGGGAATTCCTGGGAAAATCTGAACATGAGCATCATCACTGAAGACTGTCTGCTTGTCAGCACAGAGATTTTCATTTCCTTCCTCTCTCTCCTTTTCCTCCCATCTCCCTGTGGGTCAGTCTGCCGTTCTTCCATCCCTGGCACTAGAGGAGGTCAGGGATTCCCGTTCCAGTCCTGATGTGTACCCTTGGCAACTCCAGCTTCTGGCATCAGCATCTGTGACGGCAGAAGGAGGAAGTTGTTGGCTTCTTTTTGGACATGGATGGAGGGGTGGTAAGAGCCCAGGAGCCAGTACTGAACCATGAAAAATGTAAGTGCAGCAAAGCCTCGCCAACCCATCGTGGTACTGCTGAGGACAGATTTCCTAGGACACTGTGTCATGACCAAGGATGTTTCTTTCACTTTTAAACACTGCTGCTGTTTTTGGATCATGTAGAGATTCATTTGTAGGCAAATGGCTTTTGCCAATGCTCCTTACTGCAGTTGTCTTGCTTGAGTTTGAGGTGTTCTTTTTCTAGAAAATACATGTTTTGCCTTTCCAATCAGTGGCTGTAATTACAAATATATGGAGGATCCAGGTAGTGAGAGGTATTTTTATTTAGCTCTTCAGTCACAATGTGCTGCAAGTGTTGGGGCAATTGCACACATTTGGAAATAAAATGAAAGATTTTTTTTGTTCTTCCTTTTGAAACATCTGTTTAGTGGGAAAGGCTAGTGCCCTTTTATCTTTCCTTAACCCTTTTCCTTCTGAACATCATTTTTTGCTCCCATTCCTG
>NW_008238454.1:280551-299905 GCF_000691975.1 Corvus brachyrhynchos | reverse complement strand
TTACACAAGTACTTCCTATTAGGATTGGAATGACACATATATATAACTGCGGACTTGGGTGTTTGATCTCCTCTTCCATGAACAACGTGTGCCCAGACTGCCAGAATGGATGTCTTCCATTACCCCTGTATGTACCCAGACAGCCATGTGCTGCTTTTTGGTGAGAAGGGCAAGGGGTTTTTTTCCTCAACTACTTTTTGACTCCTTGGGTCAGGTTTTCCTGTTCCTGGTGGCAGTGCTGCTCCACTGTAGTTAAAAGCAGACAGTGATACACAGTTTTTGATGCAAAAATAAGTCTGGGGTGTCACTCCCCATCTCTCCCCCCTGCCTTCTGTGTGCTGCCGGTAGCACATCTTAGCCCCTCTGCCAGCCATTGTCCAGGAGGCAGAAGTGGAACTGAGCCTTTCCCACAGGGAGAGCTTCTGGGGATGTCCTTGTCCTGCTTGTGGCTGGAAGGGGGGCTGGTTTATGCTGCTGAAGAGCTCTGCACTGAAAGAGGAGTCACTCACACACTGCCTCACTGGGGTCCTGCCCCTTGTCAGTCCATACAGACAGGACCAGGTGCTGTAGGTTTAGTCACGAGTGCTCAAAGGGAATTGTGCTGCCCCAAGGGTCTGGTCAGGGGTGTACAGCATAGTATAAACTGCTCAGCATGCATCAGAGTTATATCTGCAGGCTTATACTAGTTGCAAAAGAGACAGTAGCTTGTTCTTGTACCAAGATTCTTCTGCCATTAGTGCAGTTGTCCCTGAGGTTTCTGACCCCTGATACTCATAAAGTAGCTGTGCCACTTCACTACAAGTGCATCAACCATAATTCATTGTACTGACAGATGAGAAATACTTACCTGGCTCTGGAGGGTAACACACATTCCAGTTAATGCTGCTGCTGGCAGCTGGCTTGGGGCAAAGTGCAGCCTGAGCTGGGGCCTGGCTGGCTGCCTTCCTCCTGGTGGGACAGCTGGGAGTCCAGCATGAGAACTGCTGGTGTTGGTGGTCCCAGCACCACCATTCCTCTTAGCAGGCCAGTGAAATGCTTGGAAATTTAAACTGAAATGTTTATCTAAAAGTGGTGTAGTTTTAATAAAGGCATTGACTGCTGATCACTTTAGCTTTACCAGTCTTACCTGGCAGTTTTTGGGACATTTTCCCCACACTGAGCAGGTCAGCTGCGCTGGGGCAGGGCTGCAGTATGGTGGGGTGTGGGAGGTGAGCTGGTGCAGCTGGGACTGGGCAAATCTTTGTGGCTACTGCCAGTTCTGGAGGATTGACTCTCCTGGAGCCCAGAGGGTCTGTGCCCATGGTGTGGCTGCAGCTGAGGCTCTGCTCCTTCCCTGGGAGGGGGGAGACAGGAGCTGCCTGTGTGATTTCTAGTTCAGGAGGCCCTGTGTGCCATTGGCAGGGCAAACCCAGCACTAACCCCCACCCCAGTGCACAGGGTCAGCCTGACATGGGCATGTTACCCCCCATGGTGGTGCCAGCACCCTGCCAGCTGCAGGGGACCATGAAGCCACAGCTGGGGAAGGACAGCAGCGATTCAGGCATCATGGCCTGAACTTGCTGCAACCTGAACCCCGAGATGTGGAGTAGTCACAAGTCAGTCCAAAGTCAATCCAGCAGGTGTTTGGGCTGTTTTAATGAGTTGGTGTCAAACAGGGCAGTACTGGTGCACTACACAGCACTATGGGTGTTAAACTGTGACCCCAGCACTGGGAGGGACATGTGGAGCAGCATGACCCTGCTATGGAGGAATGCCAGGGATGTGATCCATGTTCACCCCCTGGGTAGCAGCCAGCACACAGCTGCACCTGCGGAGCCAGGAGCCAGCAGGCTCAGCCACCCCACCTGGTAGTGGCAGGTACAGCCATCCCTATGCAGACCTGGAGGCTAAAAATCCCTGGAGTGGCTTGGTTACTGGGCCTTGAGTTAGGAAAGAGGTGTGGTAGGAGGCTACAGTAAGCTCTGTGGCAAGGAAGTGGCTGGTCCCAGGCTCTCCTGCTTGTGGCACAGTGTTTGACATCGGTGCCTGCCCTGGGGCCTGCTGCTTTCACAGCCAACCTGCCTTCTTTAGGTGATACTGGGGAAGGGGATGGTCAGGGAGTGGCCTCTCCCTCCCCCAGCTTTGGGCCTGGCAGACCCCTGGAGGAGAATGCAAGACATGCTCTGTGTTAGCTGATCCTACTTGTGGGGCAGGGTCAAGGAGGCCACAGAGGGGAGGGTTTACTTGGGAAGCCCTTGTTAAGCATGGAGCACAGCCGTGGAAGACTTATCCATGGTCATCTCACTAGAAGCACTATGCAGCACATGCAAGCTAGGTAGGTGCAAACACAAGGTCCTTTCTCCTGCCCCCCAGCTCTTGTTCCTCAGTCAGGGCTCCTCCTCAGAGCATCCTTCTACCCTCTGAGGGAAGGGCCTTGCTTCTGCAGAGCTGAGACCATAGAACTGGTGGTGCAATGCAGCTGAGGCCTCCTGCACTGGGAGCGTATCCCTCCTTCCGTCCCTTGGTGCTTGCATCAATTTCGGGGGATGTTGGGTGGGGGGATTGCTGTGGCAGAAGGCTCCACCCCCCAGATCTCACGGGCATACTCTGTGATGGTTCTGTCACTGGAGAACTTGCCCGAGCACGCGATGTTCCTGATGACTTTCCTTGTCCACTCGCGGGGATCCTGGGAAGAGGAGAGGCAATGTCAGCACTCAGTTGCTCACCCAGCTCTGTCCTGGCTCGCAGCCTTGCAGGGCACTGGCTGGTTTAAAACACCGTGGTGTGGGGCTGCTGAAGCAGCCAAACCTGCCTCGCCCTGCCCCAGGGTGCCTGCACGCTGTGGTGTCCATAAGAAGGGCTCCACTGGAGCACACATCCCACTTACCCCAGTCTTCCCACTGCACTGCCATGGCCAAAGACCCCATCCTTCCCGCTCAGCAATGGCCATGTCTTACCATGAACAGCTGGTCCACTTGGCCTTGGCACTTAATGTAGGCCTCATAGTCTGCAAACACCTTAAACCTGAAACCCAAAGCAGAGTCCGGCTGGGATTTGCCTTCAGGGCAGGACAGACATCTTCCCCTGAGCAGGCAGGGCTCCCACTGAGCAGGGATGCTTCCCAGGACTCACCTGTCGTGGTACATGAGCATGTTCACCACGTCCCTGAAGCAGCCGGGGTCTCGAGGGGAAAAGAAGCCGCTGCTGATCTGGTCGATGGCCTGGCGCAGCTCGGGCAGGCTCTCGTAGTACTCCCGGGCGTTGTACCTGCGCCCAGCAGAGACAGCTCTGCCACTGCTGCTCTTCCTGGGGCCCCCACGTGTCTGGGGCAGGGAGGGCAGGCAACGATGTGGTACGGCTCCTGAGTGAGGGGCCTTGCTCCCAGGGCTGTGTCCATCAGAGCACCCTGCTCATGGCTCAGACCAGGTGTCTGATACACTTTGTGCCATGTCCCACTCACAGCCACTGTGCTCTGGACGAGCTGCATCCTTGCAGCCCAAGGCAAAGGCTGCCTCCAGCCTGCTTTTTCCTGCTCTAGAGCTGCCTAGAGAGGAAGGTGTCCCTCCCAGAGAACATGGCTCTCCCCAGAGAGGAAGGTGTCCCTCCCAGAGAACATGACTCTCCCCACCAGAGCTGAGCCCTGTATCCCCATCAGATGAGCCCTGGCGTGCACCAACCCTTTCTGATCCAGGGCCTCCACGTCCTCCACTCGCATTCCAAATATGAAGAGGTTTTCTTCGCCTGCCTCCTCGGCCATCTCCACGTTGGCCCCGTCCATGGTACCAATGGTGAGGGCCCCGTTCACCATGAACTTCATGTTGCCAGTACCTGAGGCCTCTGTGCCAGCTGTGGAGATCTGCTGGGAGAGATCCGCTGCTGGGATCACTGCCAAATGCAAGAGAGGTGGGAGTTAATCCTTGGCACGTTGCAGCTCCCCACAACCAGGACAGCAATACAATCCTGGGCATTTGGCAGTGGCCCTTCTGACCTTGCCCTCAGCCCAAACAGCACAACTTTGGGGCCAGAGCCAGGCTCAGCTTTGCCATGGCCCCATGCAGCTGCTGCCACTCCTGCATGAAGCTGGCTTCCTGCCCTGTGTGGAGCCCTCAGGCTCTTCCTAGGGGACAGCCAGGTGTCCTGCCACAACTGCCTCTCAGGCCAGCCCGTTCCTGGGCTCAGCTGGGACATGCCCAACTTCTGACATGTGCTTACAGAAGACCAGACATACCCTTCTCAGCCAAGGATACCCGGTAGTTCTCCAGGAAGATGACCTTGAGCTTGTCCCCCACATAGGGGTCGTTGTTGATGACCTCACCAATGGATGTGATGAGTTTGATGATCATCTTGGCCATGTGGTAACCAGGGGCCGCCTGAAGAAGAGCAGCCCAGAAATGGGGAAGGCTTTTAAGGAAGGAAGAGTGTGAGAGATGCCAGTGTGGGGTCCTCAGTGCAGTGAGTCTGGGCCTCACCTCTGCCGTTCACATAGAATCACAGCATGGTTTGGCTTGGAAAGGACCTTTAAAGGAAATCTAGTCCAACCCCCCTGCAATAAGCAGGGACATCTTCAACTAGACCAGGTTGCTGAGAGCCCCATCCAACCTATCTTGAATGTTTCCAGTGATGGAGCATCTTTCACCTCTGGGGAACCTGTTCCAGTGGCTCACCACGCTCATTGAAAACATTTCCACCTTAGATCTAATCTACGTCAACCCTTCTTCAATTTAAAACCCCTATCCCTTGTTCTATCACAGCAGGTCCTGTTAGAACATTTGTCCCCATCTTTCTTAAAAGGCCCACTTCAACTACTGAAAGACTACAATAAAGACTCCCCAGAGCCTGAACAATCCTAATTCTCCCAGCCATGAATTAGGAAAAAAGCCCTATTGGGACAAGAAGTCCTGAGCCATGGGGTAATAGTGATGGAGCCTTGCTCAGTCCAGTTAGTCCATGGAGGTGTTCCCTGTTGCTGGCTAATCTACAGCAGGCCCAGCAAAGCCACAGAAAGGGGACAGGAACCTTCCCCACCCACCCCCCAAGTCACGCATGCACAGGGTCTGGAATGCAGGTTACCTTTCCTCCGATCATAATGGTCCTGGGCACAAAGGATTTGGATGGATTACATCTGATGCCTGAAAGAGCAGGGATCTTTCTTCAAAATGTTTTCAAATTTGAAAGCTCAAATTTGATCTTAAAAAGAAAAAATTTAAAAATCTTCAGAACTGAAGATAAACTGGGCAGAGTTTTACTGCGTGGATCAGAGGCGGGCTGGGATCTCAGCCCATGTCACAAGGACCTGTCAACCTTACAGGACCCTGAAGCCCAACCAGACATCTGCTGCAGCTGTGGTGGGCAAAAAATGGCCACAGAATCCTTGGGGATTCAGATCCTTGGGGAACTACTCAAGCCAGAACAATGCAGAACTCCAGTGACTTTGCCTCCCTTTGGGAGTGGGCAGGGGCCCCAAGTATACACTGGGAAATGGGGTCGTAACTTGCACCAGGTCAGTCTTGACACCTGCAGAACAGGTGTGGAGGTTACCTGGGCTGGAGAGGTGGGCTGTGAGCTTTTCCCCAGAGCTCTGTATGACCCTTCAGACACTCTGTCTTCCCTCCTGGAGAGAAGCCCTGGCAGTGAGAGGCTGGGGGACACCCCTTGCCTATCAGCCCAGGCAGGACTTACGGTTGTAGAGGGTGATGGCATGCAGGCAGTTCAGCAGTTGCCGCTTGTACTCATGGATTCGCTTCACCTGGACATCAAACATGGACATAGGGTTGATCTTCACCTTGTACTGCTCCTCCAAGTAGGCTGCAAACTTCAGCTTGTTCTCCTGGCAGAAGAATATGAGGAATAGGGTTAGGTTCCCAGGGCTTGCACCAGAAGTGAGCCTTTGCTGCTGGGATGTTCCTGGGAGCATGGTGCTTTTAGCCTTCTTCCCCCAGGCCACCTCCAGTGCATGTTACCTGCTTAACTTTTGCCACATCCCTGATAAAAGTCTCATTATCGATGAAATCCAGTAGCTTCTTCAGCTGGCTCAGATCTGTGACAAAGCCTTCCCCGATTTTCTAAGAGAACAAACCAGGAGAGGAATGTCATGAGACACTTCACAACTGCCCTTCCCCAACAGAGGTGCCACAGTCCTGTTGTGAACTGGAAGAGGCAGTGTGGCCAGGAAAAGGGGCACAGTTTCTCATGGTGAGGTTACTTCTCTGTGTCATAAAGAAGCCCAATGGAAACAGGGCACTTGCAAAACCTCGGACAAGCCTGCCTCTCTCAAGGAGTTTTAGCAGGAAGAGGGAGGATGTGTGCACATGTGCCAAGGCCTCCTGGCAGCTGGAGAAACTGATGGGCAGGACACAGAGATACAATTAATTGCAGGATGATATTCAGCCATGGCATGTCCCAGTGTGATGCAAAAACCTGTGCTAAAGGGCCTGGGAAACAGAAGGGACAGAACTGGGGCTGGGACTCCATGGAAGCTCCTTTGTGCCTATGAAGCTGCACACTTGTCCAGACAGCCTATGGTTGTGCCTGACTGTGTGCAGCCCCCATGAGGGCAGGAACCAGATACAGATTTCTGCAGCTTTTTTTGGCCAATTCTTCTTCATCAACTTTAAAGCCCAGCCAACCTCACACCTACAAGTACCACAGGCATGGTCCTCCCAGGCTGCCCCCACACAGCTGCCAGGTGTCAGCCTCAGGGCTGACCAGACCACAAGAAGAGGTGACCAAAGGGACACACTCAGCCCCTCACTTCACATGCTCCCCACTCACCTCAGCAATAACGTCAGCCAGTCCTGGGTTGCACAGCAGGAGCCAGCGTCTTGGCGTGATCCCATTGGTCTTGTTCTGAAACTTTTCTGGCTCCAGCTCATAGAAATCCTTGAACCTGGAACACCAGGGAGCTCTGAGCCACCCACCACCACCCAGAGCTGCAGCAGGGCCCCAGCAGTGTGTGCTCCTGACTCAGGGCAGGCTCTGTCAATCTCCCTGTAACAGCTGTGAACTCTCTGCTGCCTCTCACCCCCTTCCTCAGCTGTACTGCCAAGAGTTTCACCAGCTCCAAAGGGAGAGAGTCTCTCCAGCAAGGCAACCGAGCAGATCTAAACACCCAGCTTCCCCACCTAACCCTCTCCAGCTGGCAGGCAAAGCCCAGTGAACAGAGAGAGTGCCTGCCCTGGGTGTGCCCCAACTCACACCGAGTTCTTCACGATGTCAGAGTGGATGCGGGCCACGCCGTTGACGGCGTGGGAGCCAATGACGCAGAGATGAGCCATGTTGATCCGCTTGCAGTCGCCCTCCTCGATCACCGACATCCTCCGCAGACGGTCGATGTCCCCTGGGTACAGAGCTGCCACGCGCTGCAGGCAGGGAGAGGGACGTGAGTGACACAGCCACAGGACCGAGCAGCACTCCCATCCTAAAGGTGGTCACCCCAAGAGCCCCGGAGTTCCCACAGCCTGGGACCCGCCCCTTACATCGAGGTGCATTTGGTTGAGGGCGTAAATGATCTCCAGGTGCCGCGGCAGCAGCTTCTCAAACATGGAGACCGGCCAGCGCTCCAGGGCTTCAGGCAGCACGGTGTGGTTGGTGTAGGCACAGGTCCTTTTTGTGATCTCCCAGGCCTGCATTACAGACAGCAGGTTAATGCACATCCCTCCAGGCCAGGAGGGAAAAGGAAATCCCACAGCTCTTTCCCCTGCAAGGTTCAGCAAGGACCTCCCCGCTCTGCTCACCTTGTCCCAGTCCACTTTCTCCACATCCACCAGGATCCGCATGAGCTCTGGTATGGACAGGGCAGGGTGGGTGTCGTTCAGCTGAATAGCCACCTGCAACACAGACTTGATGGTCTCAGTTCTGGCAGTGACACGACTGTGACAGTGTCCCACATGCTCAGGGCTGGGGTAAGCGTCAGCCCCAAGGTTCCTCTCATGACTCTCAAACCAGAAACAGACAGAGCTCTCAGTAATGGACCTATGCAAACTTTTTAAGTTTTGCTCCAAATTACAAATTTTTCCCTGGGAAAATAGGCCTGGAGATCATCTGGTTTACAGCCCAAATTGCCAGGGTGTTTGTAAAAATGCCCCCACTTCATCCTGAGTGTCCTGCTCTCCCTCATGAGAGGCAGGTCTGGCTGAAATTTCCCTGGACTCTGCCATGGACTCACCTTGTCTGGGAAGGGAACACGGTCCGGACGCTGTCTGTGCTCCCGAATTTGGATGCTTTGAAGCGGCGGATGATGTCCTGGAGGGTGGCAGCCACGACAAAGTACTCCTGCTTCAGCCTCAGCTCCTTGCCTTCAAAGAACTGCAAGTGGGGGCACCACATCTATCAGAGCTGCAGCTGCCATCCCCACCTGGCAGCCAAAGCCCTGGAGATGCTCCTCTCCACCCCGAGGGGCTTCCCAACAGGCCTCACAAGTTTTGCCTTGTCTGGCTGCTGTGAGGCTCCTCACCAGGGCAAATGTGCATGCTTCTCACATGTCTCTGATGGGGACAGCAGCTGCAGGGACTCACAAGGGGCATGGCATCCCAAACAGCTGCTTCCAGAGCAACAGAGCCTGCCACATCTGTGCTACTTCTGCAGAGCCAGCATAGCTCCCTCCCTTGCAGCAAAATCCTTTGCAGGGTTTTTGGACAAAGGATTTTGGGTTTTCTGCAATAGCCAGAGTGTCTCTGGACACACCAGCTGCCTCCCACACCATGCTTCATGCTGGTCTATTTTAAAACACCAGCAGGAGCAATAGGGTGTGGGGTAAAGTGCAGGGGATTAGCTTTTCCAGCACAGATGCCAATCCATGACTAGAAATGAGGGCTCGTCCCTTCTGGAACCAGTGCCCAGTGAGTGATTGGCCTGGGACAGCCCCTGCAGTGAGAAAATCCCTTGAATTGGGGATGGAAATGAGACCCCACTGTGTAAACTGACAACTGCCTTCAAATTGAAGGAGCAGGGAACAGAGCAGCTATGTCATATGGGCCAGACTCTTAGCTGCCATCAGTCAGCAAAGACCCTCTGGAACCAGCAGAGCCATACCTGTTCACTGGGAATTATAGGGACAACCTGTTGCATTAAACCAGAACAATAAACACCAGATGGCCATGACCTTCCAGTGCTTGCAAACAAGGAGATACAACTGCAGGAAGGATGATTCTGAGCAACAGGGAAGAGAGGCAAGAGAGTCACTCACGTTATCATTTGGGTACAGGACTCTGGATATGTTTTCTGCCAGGTTTCTGTCCAACACTGCCTCGATGTAGTCACCCATATTGACTGCAGAGAGAGAAATACACACAGTACTGCAGCAGCTGTAGAGATTCAGGCAGGTCCCTGACACCACACTTTTACCTCTTCTCTTGCAGAGAGATTTTGTAACAGGAATATTCAGTTTGGTAATAATGGAATAGGATGGGAATGTACATGTGTGGAGAGCACTGGAGTGACAGGAGGAGATGGGATAAGAGAAAGGCAGATCTCCATGTGCTTCACAAGACACACATATTGGGAAGGACAGGCAAAAGCTGAAGGCAGACAGCAGCCAGACAAGGCAAAACAAGGAAGCGAGTGAGCAGCCATCTTGCCTGAGAATGGAGGAGAAATGGGTCTGGGCAGAGAAGCACAACACCATAATCACACTCAACTGCTGAAGGGTTCAAAAGGCTCATCAAAACCTAGCTCACAACTGCCAGTCAAGAACTGAGTAGACTCAAGGGCCATCACCCCATGTCCCACACAAGTTCTCCAAGCAAGGCTGCTTGGACACACACATCTCCTGCCAATATGGAGGAATAAATCAAATCTGTCCAATCTAAAGCCTTCCCCTTCTGTGACAGCCTAGCATTGACATGTGGTGTGTTAGTTGCCCTGTATCTGCTCTTCAGCACTACAATTAGAGGCTGCAAGATGCACCTAAAGCAAACCAACAGTAGGATGGGCTGTGCTGCTGTTCTGCTTCAGCACTAAAGGATGATGCTGCACAGAAATGACCCTCCCTGGAGAGTCTGCAGCTCATTTGGTGCCCCTTCTGTGACAGCCTAGCATTGACATGTGGTGTGTTAGTTGCCCTGTATCTGCTCTTCAGCACTACAATTAGAGGCTGCAAGATGCACCTAAAGCAAACCAACAGTAGGATGGGCTGTGCTGCTGTTCTGCTTCAGCACTAAAGGATGATGCTGCACAGAAATGACCCTCCCTGGAGAGTCTGCAGCTCATTTGGTGACGTAATGAATCCAGTGGCAGGTGGTCTGCCACTGGGGGAAGGCATAAGGCAGGTTGTGAGAGCATGACAAGTGTGATGGGAACAGAAGGAGAATGGGTGGGTGTTCTGGTGTATAAGGGCTCTGGAAGCAGTTGTGGGGTAGTGTGATCCATGGATGTGCACACAGTGCTGTGTTTTGGAGCTAGCTATGAGATAAAGACAAAGCAGGCCAGATGTGAAGTGCTGTGCCAGGTGCCATGCACAAAGGGCCAACTGTGTCCCAGACTGGCCAGAAGAGACGCAGTGGAGGGACAGCACTTACATTCCTGGAGGTTGAAGTCGTTGGGTGCCTTGGCAGACCAGAGTCTCATGGTGTTCACAGTGTTGTTCTTGTATCCAGGCACTGGGGTGTCGTAAGGCATGGCAAGGACAACCTGCAAAAGGACAGTTTTCCCCTCTGGTTACAGCACAGTGGCCTCAGAGGAGGTGGGAGAGCAGCTGAAACCTCTGCAGGGAGAATCCAGAGGGCAAAGACAAGTCCTGGCTGTGGAAGGAATACTCACCTCACTAAAATACACGTGCTGACCTTCCTACACCTGTACCTTCCTGTAACTGGGGTACCTATCAGAGCACTGAAAGCACCCTCAGCTGCCCACTGTGATTCTGTCTGTGCTGGGGTAGAGCCAGGGCAGCTTGGACCTTTGTGTTTCCATCTGGGATTAACTCCACAGACTGAATCCTGCCCATTAGCCTTCTGCAACCTGCCAGGACCAAACCCTACCACTGCAGCACCATTTCCAGAGCCATTCACCCAATATTCAGGGTTTGTTGAACCTGCCTGGATAAATCCACTGAGATCTCCAGCACCTGAACTGAACATGAGTGTGAAACTCTTTGTGCAGTTTCCAGATGATGCTTAAGCCTCAGGAGGGTGCACACGTGGCTACGGGGAGTAACCCTGGAGCTCCCAGCTCACACAGCAGGGAAAACCTGGGCAGATCATCAGAGCATGTTGGTCCTGAACAGCCTCTTTGTGCTGGCATCAGCAACACCTCCCCTCTGGGGAGAATCAGCTCAGGCTCTCCAAGCTGCTGTTACCAGCTCCGAACATGGAAGCAGGCAGGGAGCCTGCCCAGGGACTGGGGCACACATCACATGAACTCAGCCATGCTATATTTGGAGACTTCATCTTTGGCTTTTTTGAACCTTTCCAACTTGTTCCCTTAGCAGCACTATCTGAAAATCCACCTCCTTGTAGGAAGCAGTGTTTGGGATCCCTGAAACCCCAGACTACCAGCAGGATCAGAAGAAAGGCATGATGAAATGCAATGGCTCTTGGTCCCCAAGAGGATGCCTGCTGCACTTGGGGGCCAGAGAGCTCTGGCACGGTGCCACCAAGATGTTCACTGTGCTGGTGCTGTGGTGTTGAACCCCTACACTGTTATCCTGGCAATGGCCTAGGTCACTGCACAGCCTCTGACAACCAGAAATAAAATGCTGTATTTCTCCTCTGAGCAGGCCCAGGTGACTCTAACTGAGCTTCAGCTCTTGGTGCTGAAGGGAATGGCCGGGCTCTGTGACCGTGAGCTCCCCAGAGGAACCAAGCTGGTTCATCAGGCTGAGAGACCTGATGAACATTATGGAAACAAGGCTAGGTCATCTCCCTGAACCACAGAGAAATTAATTGTCCTTCCTTCCTCCATCCTGAGCAGAGATTACAGAGGAGAGGCTGAAGCATCTTTAGTATTTTTAATAAACCTGTGCCTTCATCAGCTGCAAGATGGGAATGCACCTACGATGCATCAGCCTGTGCCTTGAACAAGCACGAGCTCCTGAAGTACAGCATTACCTCCTCAACTGTGGGAGAGGCTGAAGGAGTGTTTGTGCCCCATGATGCCACAAAACAAGGCCTCCATGCAGACTGGAGACTAGAAACCACACCTCCAGCCCACTGGGCTGCTCTGGGAAAGAGGAACCTGCTCTCATGACAAGAGTTAAACACCCATGGGATTGCTCCATGCCCCTGCACAGCAGCAGCACCAGAACCACCTGAAAATCCACAGGGTGTGAGTGAGCAGTGGCCAGGAGCAGGGTGGAAGGAGCCTACACTTCTCCAACATAAATCCATGCAAGACTGGGGCTTTGCCCTGGAGATCAATAGAGAAGGAGGCCCCAAGCTAACTGAAGTTGCTATCCTCCTTTTTTCTCAAATCCTGCTGCAACAAATCAACAAAAATTTTTATTTCCTCAAATCCCCTAGTCTACCAAGTCACCTTCCTAACTAGGTAGCAGAGAGAGTTTGGCCAGTCTGGGAGAGAAGCAAAGCCTGAACACCTCAGGTAGCCCAGGGTGGCTCCCCTCCCCATCCCAGCAGGGAGACAGATGGTGGTACCTGGGTGTCGATCCACTTCACCCCGTCGGGAGTGTGCTCCACACGGCCGTAGAAGTGCACCGGGAGCATGTACTCGGGGCGGGCCTTCTCCCAGGGGTTGCCGTAGCGCAGCCAGTCGTCCGCCTCCTCCACCTGCAAGAGGCACACGGGCTTCAAGGAATGGCTCGTGGCTCCAAGTGAAGGCTGAACACGGCTCTTTGAAGGGAGACTGGTTTAAAAGCAAAGCTTCAGCAAGCTGGCTTTAAAAATGGGTATGTAGAGGCCTCTAGAGGATAGCCGGGCTTTCCAAAGCTTGGATGACTGCATCCCAGCTGGTATAAATAAATCAGCCTCTACAGACTTTGCAGCACTGTTCAGGTTTAAGCCATCCAAACTGCACAGACCACTGCACTCAGTCTGTCTCCAGGCCTTTACATCCAGTTTGACTGTGGATATTGTGGAATATGTGGGATGTGGGACCCACTGGTGCTCTTCCTGGCCACAAGCCACACCCTGTACACCGGGTCTTGTTAACTGCTCTGTCCTCTGCCAGACAGGGTTTCTCCTCTCAGCTCACAACTGTGGCAACGGGAGCAAAGTGAATCCATCAGAGCCACCTAGGCTGGTATTATCCAGAGATGCTTTGTACCTCCAGGCATTTCTCTGCTGTGGGGGGAGGGAAGTAAAGGAAGGAGGGAAGTAAAGGAAGGAGGAGATAGTGGGACAAGGAAGGGCAAGGCAGGGGGGAGGGCCACAGCCCGGCATGCCACCACCCCTGTTCTTTTTTAAGAAACTCGAAGTCAAATACAGGGGAAGCTTTCCCCTCCCTGTTTTCACCATTTATGGGGCCTAGCATTGCAGCTTCTTTGTGGAGAGAGGGAGGAAAAAACAACCTTCAAACCTCTCATCCTCCCTGACTTATGGAGAAGTATTTTAAGAGGAAAAAGGTACTTTATGCTCCAAAGCAAGGTAAGTCTCCAGCTGGAAACCACTTCCTGACATACACTAAGGAAAACTGCTGGCTGGGGCAGCTTTTCAGCCTATTTTCACTTGAAAATAATATGATCACTAATGCTACAGGAAAATCCCTGTTTAAGCCCTGTCTGCCACTGACCCAGGGAACCCACAAGAGCAGCTATCACCCCAGGCACTTGCCTATGTTCCATCATGATCAAAATCCTTTGCCAGACACCTTCCTGAGGTCCTTAGGCACACCTCCATCCTTAGTCTGACTGCTTGCTGACTCACTGCCAAGTTGGATGGGACTCTGGGGTTGTTGCAGCTGCACTGTGGAGACTCAGGCAGGGACACCTCTGGCCTCAGCCATGCCCTGTGGCTCAACTCCCACATCATCATGCCCAGTGACAGACTCAAATGCCCACTTTAGGAGCAGCTCAAGGCACTGCAGTTCATTTTACGTGTCCAGGCCTTGTCCACAGCATGAAACACAGGGAGAAAGAGGGACCTGAGTTTGCCAAGTTACTTGTCCACAGCATGAAACAGAGGGAGAAAGAGGGACCTGAGTTTGCCAAGTTACCTGCCAGCCATCAACAATCTTCTGGTTGAAGATCCCAAACTCATAGCGGATGCCGTAACCGTAAGCTGCCAGACCCAGTGTGGCCATGGAGTCCAGGAAACAGGCTGTAAGAGTCCAGGAAACAGGCTGTAGGAGCAGAGGACAGGCACACTGCAAAGAACCTCACTCCTTGCTTGCTGCACTTGCTTGTGTGCACAGAGATGAGGAGCTCCCACAACAGTGCTGCTGGAAATGTTTACTACTCAGAGGAAACCCATGTGCAGAAGGCACACAAGGAGACAGTCTGCAGCAGGACTCTGTGTGGTCACTCAGGTCCTGCCGAGCGACCACAAACCCCCAAAATTGTTGGTGACAAGGACAGGTCACCAAAACCCCCAATCCAGCCTTGTTGCAGTGAGAGCTCTTCTAAACTTGCCCTGCTCTAAGCCTGTCTGCCCAGTAAAGCAGAGCTTCTGACACCAACCTGCTGCACCACTAGCTACTTAACTATTATTGCTTCCAAAGGAAACCCTTCCAGCTCTCTATCCAGGCAGTTCTGGTAAAGATCAGCCCCAGCATTTACTCCACGCTGGGGAGCTCTCATCTCCAGCTGTCCCACTGGACAGGCAGACTGAAATAGCAGCCAACAATCTGCCTGTGTGAGAGCTGTTGAGTGCCTCTGAGAAGTGAGAGATTTCACAGGGAGGTGAGGAGAAAGGCTCCCGCCGCCCCCTCCCAGCCGCAGCCCTGCCTGCTGCACTGTGGAACACACACCGACAGCTCCGGGCTGCTCTCACTGGGGAGGGGATGTTTCTGGCCAGCCAGGAGCAGGCAGGAGGGTACCACACTGCTGAAGGCCTGTGGGGCAGATGCCAGTGGTGAGGGTGTGACAGCCACATCTCCCTGGGTCCCCACACACTCTGCATGAGGAGGGGGCTCCCCTCCCCCTGCATTACCTGCCAGCCGGCCCAGGCCTCCATTTCCCAGCCCAGCATCTTCTTCAATTTCTTCCAGCTCCTCCAAGTCCAAACCCAGCTGTTGGGGAAGACCGCAGCAGAACATGTCACCAAACAAACCCCATGTCCTGAGCTGCTCTCTAAGGAGGGCAAACACATCCCAAAATCACCCATACTGAGGGAAATTAAACCCACAAGGTCTCTGTATCCCTCCCCACCACTCCCCACAAAGCATCTCACCAGCCCCTAGTCCTTGGGCAGCCCAATTAATTGGAAAACAATTAATTCTATCACCAAATGTCGCTTTCCCATGAAGAAGGTTTCCTTAGAGACTTCAGACAAAACACTCATCCCCTGGCAACCCCTCAGGTCAGGATGTCCTTTGACCAAACTTGACATTGGAGACAGCATGGGGAGAATGGTCAAGCCAGTGTGCAAGGGACCCCTGAGTCCTGCCTGGGCAGGGGAGGTCATCCCTCTGCTCGTGCCCATTGAGTCCTTGAGGAAGGGCATGGCCAGGCTGGCAGCAGTGACTGCAGCATTCACCATCACTCTCTGTGCTTCCCACATCCTGCCCAGCCTGCCACTGAGCTCCTTGGCTGCAGTCTGTGGCTGGAAGTGGTTGCCTGCATCTCTTGAGCCATTTGTTCTACGGCCTGGGAGTCCCTGCCAGATGAAGGCTAAGCCTGCCAGGAGCAAGGACTCTCCAGGAGTCCAGAGGTGCAGACTCTCAGAGTCTGGTGCCAGGGGGGACAGCAGGGTGTCAAGCCAATACCACAGCTGCTCCCCAAACTGTTTTCCCAGCACTTCAATCATCTGCAACCACCAGATGGGAAAGCCTCATGCACAGGATGATGGGGACATAAAAACTGAGACAAATTCTCTCAGTGACAGAGCCATGCCAGATACAAGACCTCTGAACCAACCTGGCCACTGGCCATGATGAGCTCCACAAGCTGGAGGCTACAGCAAAGGAAGCCTCCACTAGCATGTTGGGCCAAATCTGCACTTGGAAAGTGTCTTGCAAAGGAACTTAGAGGATGCTCCCTGAAGAAAACCAGCCTGCCCTCTGAGGCATTGATACCTCAGAGAGGAAACAGGTGCCTCCCTGGAAATCCCTTCCTATCACTTGGCAGGGAAAGTGCTTGCCAGGATGTTTCAGCAGCAACTGTAGTACCTCATTTTGAGACACAGTGGAGTGCCCAACTTCTGCTAGAAGTATAACATAGATCAATCTGGTTGGGCAGAGGGAGGGCAGAGGGGAAGCTGGGAGAAATAAAGCCTTTGGGTGAGAAAGCCAAAAACCTCACATTCTGTCAAAAAAGGTCACGGTGCTGTTGCAGAGATGTCTGCAAATAACCATATAAGTAAGTAACCATGGCCTCACATTAGTGATTGCCTTGGTGATATCCAGCTGATTTTTTTTCCAGATGGAAATCATCTGAGGACATTTTACTTCAAGCAAATCATTTCCTTCCTTTCTCCCTTCCCACCAATTAACTTCTACTTGGCAGCACTGCTGCTGTGCCTGTGTACCTCCAATGTATGAACCGTAATTTGGTGTTTTGCTGCTCCAGTCTCCTCTTCTGGCCCAGTCTCTCCCACTAGACTACATCTCCTGTGATAAAACATCATCTCTCCTACTAATGGAAAGCTCTTTGCAGCCTGTGACTCCCATGTCCTTTGGGATACTAGGTGTTGTTTTCAGTATACACTTCTGGGCTCTTCCATTCACTGCAGGGAAATGGTGGTTTGAAAAAAAATGTACTCCAACTTCAAGGCATCCCAAGCCCCCCCACCACTGTCTTCTCTAGGGAATGAAAAACACTAAGACAGAGCCAAGCTTCATTTTGTATAGTCCAAATAACACAACATTCTCAGGCAAAGCCCTGAGAAATAGATACTCAGCCCTCTGTGTGGAAAAGTTTAGCCTCGGGGGGACCCTGGTACCTCCAAGACTTTACCTGGTAAATGGCTTCGTCACAAGCATTCTGCAGGCCCAGGTTCACCATGGTGTTCTGCAGAGTGCGACCCATATAGAACTCCAGGGACAGGTAGTAAATGCGCTGAGGAGGCAAAGCGAGACACTTACACACAGCACAGCACTTTGCTTTCACCAAAGCTGCTTAAAATCAAGAGCAGACCCAAGCATTTTCCAGAGTAGGGATGTCTTCCCAGACTGGCTTTTGGCGCCTGCTCCTGAACACCACGCACCAGAGTTGTTTGTCAGAAGAATTTCATGCGGGACGCCGGCCAAGCCTCCACCACGCATTCCCTGCCAACAGCCTTCTATAGAAAAATCTCGCTGCCTGTTAAGTGTTTCCCTAATTAACTCAGGGCAAGTATTATCTAGGATGCTGAATGATATATTTATACACTGTCAGGCTCAGCTGAGGTGATGTTTACGCTGGGCTTTTAAAGCTTTCCCATGCTAGGCTGAAGCTGATCCAGTCTCCCAAAAGCCAGAGCAAGCCCCCTACCCCATGCAGGCTGGCTGGGCCAGCACCTTCCTGCGAGCAATTTTCCAGCACTCCCATCTCATGGGTCCTCCTGCTCACCCCTCACTCAGTTTCATGCCCGTTTCATCCTGTTGAACAAGTAAATTGTCCCATAGGTGGCAGGGTTCCTGGCACGACTGTGCAGTGACCTTCCAAGTTTGAGAGGAGCCGTGTCTGTGCCGCAAATGCTAACGAAAGCCTGTTTGTGGGATGAGGAGCAGGCTGTGCAAACTTCTCCCCTCACTCAAGATTCATCACTGTGGATACTTTTATAAATAAACTGGAATTTTTAACAGAGCAATAACCTGGCTTCAAATTGTGCTTTCCCCTGAATCTCTTTCCACTGTAGTGTGGATTTTTCCCCACTAAGCAGCAGGATTACCCACTCTGCCACCTCTGCTGGGAGTTCCCTGGGGCTCATCAGAAAGACTGAAATCATTGCACATAAATGCTCTGCTCCTTTCAGTCTCCTGCAGGGGCACATTTCTGGTGAAAATCTAAGTGTAGAGAAAAGTAAGCAAACTCAGTCCAGGCTCCTCTGAGCCTTTATAGGATCTGTACAATCCCTTCTGTTGGTGTTGCAATACAGATCAGGGTGCACTTGTGTGAGTTAGGATAAAAGGGAGAGTCCCATGCAACAGTGTAACTCCCCGAGTATCTGCAGCCATTCTGTCGTGAAAGTGCACTTTGTTTTTTGTTTCATGGCAATTTTCATAATCTTGGGGAAAGAGCTGACTCAGGGAGGTGGTTGCCTGCACCCTGGGAAGGTATGTGCCTTTCTCAGTACATACCTGCTCTCTGTGGCACCCCAGTCAAGTGCTCGATTGGGTCTTAATTCAAAAGGATTAGGGCTGAATTATGTCTTGCAGCCCCCAACACCTCCAGCATCACTGTCCTGACTTGGCAAGTGGGGAGGAGCTTGTCTGGTTTTCACCAGCAAGAAACTCCTCTCCAGCCTCAAAGCTGAGCTGCCTGCATGTTCTGCAGGAGTGAAGTCAGGACACAGCTGTGCTGAGCCATGGAGGTGATGATGCTCACAGGGGACACCACTGTGGCAGTGTGAGTGCAGGACGTGACCGTGGTGGAGCATGCAGAGGAGCTGGCAGCAGCAAGGCCCACGCAAGAACATGCTCAGAGTGGGACCACAGGGGACATGGCTGTGACCAGGTGCAGGGGGACACAACTATGAAAGTGTCTGAGGGGGAACAATGCTGCAGCAAGGTTCATTGGAACAGGACTGCAAGAGTTTATGGGGACACAGTCACAGCGAACTGCACAAGGGACATGGCTGGGGTGATGTCCGTGGGGACACAGGCCTGGCAAGATGTGTGTGAGCGACATGGCTGAGGCAAGGCTCATGGGCACACAGCCACAGCAATGCCCACAGGGGCACGGCCACAGCAGGGTGTGTGTGAGCGATGCAGGTGTCATGATGCCCGCAGGGAAGAAATCATGGTGGGATGCATGAGAGGCACGGCCATGGCAAGGGGCCCCACAGCCAGGTGCACACAAGGGACAACGCCCCTGGGTCACACCCGCAGTGACACCGGCCAGGTAGACCCGGAGACACCCTTGGTGAAGGCACAGCCGCCCAGCCCCGGTCCCTCGTCCCGCCGCGGCTCACCTTGGGGTCCCGCTCGTAGTAGTGCTGCTGGGTGCGGATCCAGCGGCCCACCAGGTGGTCGCGCACCGTGTGGGCCAGCGCGAAGTAGTAGTCGCGGGGGGTGGCGACGTTGCGGTCCTTGACGAGGGTGAAGTGGAGGTGGCGATTGAAGCTCTTACGCACCTCGGCCACGTCCCCCAGCCCCGCGATGCCCCGCACGCTGATCTGCTTCCGACGGT
>NW_008238454.1:274771-280289 GCF_000691975.1 Corvus brachyrhynchos | reverse complement strand
CCGGAGTGACTGATGGCACGAGGGGTCAGGGACGGCGTCAGGGCAGTGATTTCTCATCCCACCCGCCGGGCGGGCTCTGGCGCTAAAAGCCACCCCACCACCACGTTCTCGTTTTAAATTGGGGGTTTATTGTCCGCACAGCGAGGTTCAGGTGTCCCCGGTACACAGAGCCAGCAGCCATGCACACAGCATGTCGTGTATTGCTGCCCTGAGCCCAGGAGTCAGGGCAGGCACTCGGGAAAGCTGGGCTCTTTCACACCGCCAAAAGACCACTTGGGTCTTCTCTATACATTCATCAAACACATCACAATTCCACAGGTAGATTACAAATAGCACAGCATATCCCTTCCAGCCACTGTGATCACTCCCTGTCTGCGTACCAGGCACTGTTGGAGTGGAGCACTCCAGCTACCTTGCCCTGGCTCATTGCAACCACATTACATTCATTTAGCAGAGATGTGTCTGCAGAAGAGACACCCAAAATACCAAGCAAATGCATTCATCCCCAGCCCTGCATCAACCTTGCCAAGGCACAAAAGTCTGCAACGTCCAATGAGCCATGCTCAGGGTTTATTTTTGTGGCTGCATCTATCTTCCTCTGACTGGCTGCAGAACTGTCAAATCCATCATTATCCTTGTACCCAGCTCCCAGGCCTTGCTCATCCGGCAAGTCTGATGTTGTCTTCCACCATCTACCTCCCAATAGCCAGGGAATCAACATTAGGTATTAACCCTACAGGGCACACAGGGTTAAAATCGTTCCTCCAAGTCTATACCCAGCTTCTAGAGTCCCCCTGAGCTTTTCTCCTTCAGCAACTGGAAG
The DNA here is from genome assembly GCF_000691975.1 of Corvus brachyrhynchos. NCBI lineage: Eukaryota > Metazoa > Chordata > Aves > Passeriformes > Corvidae > Corvus > Corvus brachyrhynchos. The sequence goes on along the minus strand of NW_008238454.1, from coordinate 279,466 downwards.
ACAGAACTGTGACTTCCACGCTGCATTTCAAAGCTGCTGCCTGTCAGCAGCACAATGTGTAAATGCACTGTTTTTGCACACACACAAGTTTACCTTCGAACACAGGAATAGTAAAATAAAAATCATCACTGAAAACTGCCGACAAACAGGAAAAAAACACCCTGAAATCAGGACAGTAAAGAGTTCCTTCTGGAGTGACCGTTCAGCAACTTCAGCACACTGCAAGCACATAGTACAGGCAGATTCCAAAAAAGGTCTGTTTTTCTCATAGAGATCATAGATGTCCTCCAGAGTCCTAGTTTTCCTTCCAAAATGATCAAGTTTTACATTAAGCTGACGGCACACGCTGTCAAATCAAGGCTTTTCCTTTACACTCTGCACTGTAAAAAAGAGCTAGTGATGGAGGAGACTTGGTGGGGGGGATGGGGGGAAAGGAGTGTAGCTCATCTTCCAAAGGACTCTGGAAGCCAAAAGCACACCCTTCAGCAGGGTTTCCCATGCTGGGCTTCCAAAAAAATGGAAATTCCCAAAAGTCACCTTCTAGGAGCTTTAGTACTGCAGTCTATTGAGTGAGTCGATGTAATGGAAAGTGGCTCCCAATGCCCAGCTTGTTTCAACATTGTCAATTTTCCGGGCAAGCTGGGAAGAAAAAAAACAAGCAGAAAAGTTGAAACACAACTCTTTGGGAGAATCTGAAGCATGCAAGGTGGATACAGTGCTGAAGGTTATGACAAACAGTTACCACCATCATGGGGAGAGTGTGGCTGCACCCACAATTGCAGATCATGCATTGTAGCAAGAAGTTAAATCAAGAACCAAGCTCCCAGCAGGATGACTCCTGCCTTGGCACCCTCCTGCCCACCTTCCTCAGAAATCCACTTTGAGCTTCACCTTAAAGCCTTGGCTCTTTGGGAAGCCCAGTTCCTGCAGCAGGAAGGTGATGTATGTGAGGTCCATGCAGAGAAAAGGGCTGTTTCCAGGGCTGACTTCCATGGTCTTACAAACTAAGAAGAAAGAAAACAGTGTCTGAGTGCACACTGTGGGCTCAGGTCTAAAATCAACCCAGCTATGAAAAATCCCAAATGAATCCAAAACCACCGCTTGTCACTTGAGCTGTGCAGTGATGGAACCTGTTACAATGACATGACATACACACACTAGAATAAACACATAAGCTTTGTAAGGAAGTTCAAGACATTCTGTCTCTCCCCTAAGACAGCAGTTTCTTGTATCTCTCCAGGAAAAGAGCCTCCAACTTTTCTTCTATCTACTTCAAGTCTTTAAATATCTGAGCAACCTCAGGCGTGTTAATTTTCTTGAGCACCAGCACTCAACAAATGTCAACAAAATCAAATTAAAAAAAAAACCAACAAAAGACAAACTCAAAATAAAACCCACTGCAAAAGCAAAAGTTAATATAAAAATAGTTGAGATTTTCAGAAATAAGCAGAAATGCATATATACACATAGATGCTATGTAGAGGGACTCAATATTTACTTAAAAGCATCAGGCTTTTTAGTGTGTCCGATATTTGCCAGCTGGGAATCAATTTACACACAATTATTAGTGTGTGTTTGATTGTATTTTACTCACCATATTTTGCTGCAATTTCGAAGTCACTGACAGTTAAGCTTCCTCCTTTTTCTTTATCTAAAAGAAAAAAATCCCATGGTCTTTTATGGTCTTTGTACAAAGGCAATTGTAGATTCAAGTCATAAAGTTGTCTGGAAATGAAACCTTGAGCCACTGAAATCAATTTCAAAATTCAGACTGTTTTTAAAGGTAAAAGAACCTTCAAAAGATTCTAAATAGAGATTGAAAAACCTTGGTTTATGAAGAGCCTTTAGCTTTGTTTCCTACAGAAACAGAGCTTACAGACCATCTCACCTGACCCCCAGTTCTGCACTGCCCTGTCCAGTGGTGCCCGGACAATGAACACCTGTGACCAGATCTGACAGGGCAGTGGTGCTCTGCAACACATTAAATCTGACATTATTTGTAAAAAGAAAGAGGCTGAGGAGGAGGGTATGTTTGTCCAAACTAAATTGAGATCTCATTATCTGCTTTCTACTACTGAATATGAAGCCTTTTGTACACAAGCATACCACTGGAAAAGAGATGCATTCTGAATGCATGTGGAAATAGCTGAAAATCTTCATTCCATCTAAAAAGGTCAGTGAAGCAAACACACAGCCCAAGTAGATTTTACTGCCCAACAAATTTGCTTATCATTATGAAGTTTCTTCTATTTTGGACTGTAGAGTTAATTAGGCAACAACCATTTCTGAAATGCAAACAGTTTAAAAATTATTACCAAAGGCTGTATGTCCTATTTCACAGCCCCAGTATCTTCTCTGTAGAAATTAGTATCAAGTCAAGATCAATGCTGCACAGCAGTGTAACAGCAGACTAAATTCCATGATGGCTTAGCAAAGCATCATGATGGGTGCAAGTGTTCCCATTGCTTCTGTAACTTGTCATTTAAAATGAAACCAAGCCAGGAGCAGACTTACCTATGAGACCAGCCTCTGCTGCACAGTCATAGTAGTAGGAAAAAATGTAAAAGTCCAAGTCCTTCACTTCCTCAGCTCTATGCACTTTTTTGTAGAGCATCTTTGCCACTTTATTAGAACAAGATTCATAGAGAGGTTCACCTAAAAGAAGACGAACGCCCCCCCCCCAATCATATTACAGGCTGAGAGTTAAATATACATAGAATTTATTTAGGATCTGTCAGGAAACAGGCTCCTTTTTGCAAAATAGCATTCCCTAAGCTCTTCCCAGAGAACTGAAATCTGCATCTTCTTCCAGAGGCAGACACTTACCATCCTCAGGTTGGGACTAAGCACTTGATAGATCAGAGATGGACAACATCATTTGAGGCAGAAGGATTTTGAAAGACCCATTCAAGGGCTGCTCAACTCCATCTGCATCACTTCTAGCATTTTTACTGACTGGGCAGACACATCATGGCACAAGAGGAAAGAGCTGCAGGATCTCTTTGACAGCAGCACATCAAGAGGAGCCAGACAGAACCGTAAACAGTCTGGTGTCTTTGGAGGAGGATGAGAGTGTATCATTTACTGTGCTAAGAGCAGCTAGCCTAGATAGCAAGAGTGATAAATCACTATACCTGCCTTCTGTCCTTTAATTTTGTACACTATCTCAGCATGTTGCCATTCGGATTTGAAGCCAGGTGGTAAACAAGGGCTGATCAGTTCCTCCCCTTCTCCTACTGCAGGAAAAAACATAAGGAGACAAATTCAGATCCCTCACTCCCAGCCCTGTCCTGCAGCCTCAGCAAGGCCCCTCCACAGCCCAGTCATGGCTTGGATGTCCCATGCCCACCCCCAACCTGAGGCTGGCAAGAATCCAGGTCTCCTGGGATCTGTCAGCGTCACCTCCTGCATTTGTCTCAAATGCACCCGGCCATGGTGACAGGAGCCCACATGCCAGTCAGAAACCTTGAGCCCAGTGGGAAGGGGATACACAGCTCCTCCCCCCACCACAGTACTGCACACCCTGAGCTCAGAGCCAGGACCCGAGGACTGCCCATAACTTACAGGGTTTTCCCTCAACTCCTCCCAAAATGGCGAGCCTTGCTGACATCAGCCCAAGTCCCAGGTAACTGCAAAGGGAGAAAAGCCTCTGTGAGCAACAGACATCCTTCCTCTGATACTCCACTGACAACCCAGCTGGGACATGCCAGTCTCCTCTACACAGCCATGGCAAAGTGGCTCAAGTCAGCAGCTCATGCACGAGGGGAACAGTATGACAACCCGCTCTTGTATTACCTTATCCAGAAGGATAATTCCTCTTTGGAAAAGCTCAGGCAATAGCTGTCAGCTGTAATCTGGCTGTTGGAGAACTGGCAATGACATTTCCCTAACACTACTCCTAGTACTACACTGGGTACTCCTACCCTCCTCAAAGGCAGCCCAGCCACTTGCATACAGAACTGACTTTCCGAGCCCAAACACACCCCACAGCAAGCACAGGTGGGAAGAAGCTGCTGCCCAAAACACTGGGAGCAGGGAAAACAGTGAGGAAGAAGAAATGACAGAGACAAAGCATTATGAACTGACTGCAACCCCCATTCTCCATCTTCCTGTGCTGCTCGGTGACGAGGAGGTATAAGAGTGGGGAGTGAAGCTGAGCCTGGGAAGGAGGGAGAGGTGGAGGGAAGGCGTTTTTGATTTTGTTCTTATTTCTCATTATCCTACTGTTTAATTGGCAATAAATTAAATTAGATACTAAATAAATTAAATTAAAATCAAGTCTGTTTTGCCCATGACAATAACTGGTGTCCTCCCTGTCCTTACCTTGGCCCATGAGCTTTTTGTCATAGTTTCTTCCCCCCGTCCTGTTAATGGAATGGGACTGATAGAGGGGCTTGGTGTGCACATGGTGGGCAGCCAAGGTTAATCCACTAAAAACACATGGCTCAAGTTTCTCTGCTTCTTCATGGCATTCATTTGCAAGGACCCCACCCCAGAAAAACACCTCGGTCTCCCTGGCTTCACAGAAAGCTTCCATCTGTGCACAGTGCTCTCTTTCCCACAACTAACCTGTATGAATACAGCTTGTAGGTGTGGTTAAACATCTGAAATGAAGTTGTGTGGCCAGATGGAGATGTCTGGAGAGTTGCCTGGAGGGAGAAAAAGATGTCACTGGCAGGTTTCTGCCACCCAGCA
>NW_008238454.1:266442-274422 GCF_000691975.1 Corvus brachyrhynchos | reverse complement strand
CCCAGCCAGCAGCAAACATCAACAAAGTAATCTTCCAACACATTAGGAAAAATGTGAAACTATCCTAGCATGATTCAGAGAGAAATGACGAATTTGCAAGGATTTCAATTTGACTGCTGATACACAAGACAACCACAAAACCTGGAGCTAAGAGGTTTGATGAGAGGGTTTAAATTGATTACATTTCTATTTGTATCGACACCAATATGCTGTATAAAAGAATTACTTCCATTAAAAAGGAATCCTTATTCCAGCTCTTAACTGCTTTTGTCCAGAGGCTACAGCAACTGCCTCTTCACATGATCCCTACTACAGGAACTGTGTGCAAACTAATAGGAAGGCCAGGCACGCATTAACTTCCTACTCGAGTGAATTCATCTGTGAACTTGCACAAGCCAGAGGAAAAGCACATCCCTGTGCTTGCCAAGGAACAGAGTGAGGACCAGCCTGTGGTCTGAAGGAATGAAAGGGTAGCCTGTTCCCCAAGTGCATCAGCACAGCCAGAATGTTTGTGGGGAGCAAAGCTCAGGCCACAGTGCTGTTCATGTTGCTCATATCTTAACTCCTCTATGTCCAGAACTTCCACTCCCTGGACCCTTCAAATCCCTTGCCATTCTGGTGAAACAGTGAAATGTCTTGATTATCCCAGGCCGATACAGCATCCCATCCCTCTGCTTTTGTGCAGCTTTAGTATGAGCACTATCTCTGCACAGGCCAGAGCCTTACAATACCACAATCACAGGGCTCCACAGAACATCTATAGAAATGCCACACCAGGAAGCTAAAATGGCATTCATTTGCAACTGAGTGAACTCAGGAAAATCAGAAACAAGGATTAAGAAGGCACCTTACTGTGTTCTTAAACCCCAGTGTAGACCAAATGCTGGACTTGAATTCATGAACAGCATTGCTTTTTTAATTCTTTGTTATAAGCTGTACAAACTGAAAGTCAAGGATTAAGACATTCAGGTGAACGTGGTGTCCTCCACGAGATAAAGCAGCCCTAGCAGACTCGCCACAAGCAGCACTGACCCACAGAGCTGGACAAAGAAGATGGATGGACAAAGAGCTGTGAATGCCTCTGGGACTGCCTATAAAAAGGCAGATAGGACCAAGTCACAAGTGTGGCTACACTGACAAACTCTTGCTCTGTTTCCAAGGGAAAGAAACCTGAGCAGTTACAGATTCCTGCAGCAGCATTTCCCAACAGTGTGCATGCTCACGTTACCTCAGTGCGCGGAAGGAAGGTGATCTGTGTTGATCCACCACCCAAATCCAGCATCCCTACACTTCTCTTCTGCGGGTCATCTAGCCTGCCTGAAATGTGGGACAGAACAGAGAAAGCCATGGTGGGCACTGTGAGAAACTGACTAGGAACAAAACCAGAAGTACAGTGGTAAGGAAAGAGAACAATCTAACTCCACCTCTCAGCTTCCACACAGCACTAAATTATACTGTTATCTACTGGGCACTGATTTTGGCTTTATCAGACCTGAAAATCTTAAAGTGACAAGAGTCTCTTATTCCTCCAGTGGCTGTTCCTGTCCTCATCACAGCAGCTTTGGTTATTGCATTCCTGAACATTTTGGATGCAAAGACCTTTTGCAAACTCTGCTGTGGTAACCACTTTGTAACACAGAGGAATGTGGTTTTCTTGGCCAGCTCTCCCTGATCCCTTAGGAATATTTTGCAGATTCCTATGGCCAAAGGGATGACAGACTGAAAAGAGCTGGCCTAAGAGATTCAGCTCTCTTGGAATTCTTCCTGCTGCCAGCCAGGACCTCTGCTCTCATTTAGATCTAGTGCTTCTCTGTTAGATCCTTCAAATGCACCTTCCTGACAAGGACAGTTTGTGCCTAGTACCTCACTGTACCTCACAATAGCTGATGTTTAAAGATTGCTGACCCTTCTGATACTTCCTGGGAGCACAAAAAGCTCCAGAGCACATTGCCCCACACACTGTGTGCTGAACAGAGCACTTGGATGGCAGAGTGCTTTATGTATTGTCAGAGAGGTCTTCAGCTTAGCTTTCTCTCTGCTCTTCAGCTACCCTTTTCCTCACTCAGCAGTGTAAACACCCGTGGCACTTCTGTGTTATAAATCTATAAGGAAGTAGCATAGCACTTTTCTTTTACTCTCTGCACCTGCCAAGCACATCTAGAATATTCGCACAAAAAATGTAGCCAGTCACAGCAGGCTCTAAAAGGAATAAAATGCTCTGGTACCCTACAGGGAACTGAAAGAAAAGCTACATTAAATGTCTAGGAAAAAGGCTTAAACTCCTCACTCCATCAAGTAAACAAACAAAATCCTAATGACTTAATTAGGCCAGACCAAAAACAAACTGCTGACTTATTCCAAGAGTCTTCTTTCTCCTGTTCCACCCCAATGAATGAGCAAATCCCACACATGGGCAGAAAAAGAGCATGAATTTCACAGCATTGGTCATATCTTTATACACATACTCATGTACACATACCTGTTAAAAAATTTATTGTGATCCAGGCTGAAATACCTAATAAGGAAAAGATTCAGAAGACACATGCTTAGATCATAGCATTTCATTTTATCTAACAGCAGTAAGCAGGTAAATTAAGCCATATTACAAGGTTTCCAGAACTGTCAATTACTGACAAAACAAGATTAGACTATGTGAACAAAGAGAATGACCTTCTCTATCAGAGCTTATGTGATATTTGGGAGAGAAGCCCCATGTATGAAATGCCTGGAGAACTCTCTATTTCACAGGTCAAAAACTTAGGCAGGAAGTCACAAAGGCTTCAGTCCTTAGCTAAAAGACAAAGAGATGACTGAAACTCACATTGTTCATTTTCTAGGAAAACATCCACTGTTGGCTTTTGTTTGATGTCAGGCACTCCACTTTTCTTTATAAATACTAAGAATTTTCATCTTTCAGTGTTCTAATTTTGCCCGTTTTCCTCTAAGCAATTTTGTGAGCCATGCTGTTTCTGTCCTCTTCTTGTTTTATAAACCATTTCCCCATAAATTAGGTGAATCAGTGGCCTTATGTTAACAAATTCAAATATTTATTCATGTGGTTAAAACTCAAGGCAGGCTAGAGAGCATGGCCCACTTCAATCCTTGGCTGAACCAAGGCTATCACAGCTATTACTGATCTTAAAACAAAAGAAAAAGAATGTTCTTTCTTCCATTAAGGAGCAAGAAGAGAAACTCATAAACAGCTTCAGCTATTTTAAAGCTTGGTTTCTGAGCAGATTTAAAACACATTTCAACACTCAGTTACTTAAAATTTAGACATTCTGTCCTCAACATTTTTGGATAAACAGGAACTTATTTCAGCATGTATTTTCTTCTCTATGTAACAGGTTTAAGATTGCATTTACAATCCCACTCAATTGATGAGTTGTAATTTAAATTATGATCAAATACTTCCAGAGGGCCCTGATAAGCATTGTCAAGAGTAGAGTGGGCAAACCCAGTTGCTGAAGACCACATCAAAAAGCAGATACTCAGAAACATTTCCAGAAGTGCTGACTGCACAGTGGCTTTCTGGTGAACCTACAGGAACTGCTCAGTGCTCAAAAGCTTTCAAGATCAGGACAGAACTGAGGGCTTCAAACTGGAATACACAGCACGAGATTTCTTTGGCAGGCACTGCCTGTGGCCACATAAAAACTCTGTTTCTGTCACACCTGCTGCTTATGGGTTCCTACTGCAGCAGGCAGGGACTGGTCAGAGTGCAGCAGGGATCTCCAGGACTGCAGAAAGAATCTCTTACAAAGTTGCTTACCTTCGTCAGTTCCATTCATTATCGACACGCAGTTGTCCCTCACAAAGAAGGGGGAGGCCTGAAAAATCTCCTTCACCTGTAGCTCAAATAAAAGCTACATTCAGAGAAATAGTTTTTCAGCTGAAAAACAAGCTTCTTAAAACCCCAATTTTACACTACTGTTCCTCTCCTTGGGCCAGATCCTGACTGCTGCTCACCACTTTGTTTGAAGCCCAAGACTCCAACAAGCAGCAGCCTTTACATGCTGGCCCTGCAGTTTGGTGCAGGAACAGGGATGGATGTGTGGGTTTTCAAGCATGAAGACTGCTCAGAAATGCCATTAACAAGGGATGGACATGGGTAGGGAAGGGAATCCAGTTTACTTTGTTGGAATTGGTTAACCTCAAGGTATTATACATGCATGGGAAAGGCAGGAGATTGACACCCTAGCTTTCAGAAATGTCCCAGGCAGCTGCATTTTTAACAGGAGCATGTTTTCTGGAAAGCAAGCGGAAAGACAAGAAATAATACCTTTTCCAGCAACTTCTGAGCTTTCTCTCCTGGCAGCAACCGTAGGCCAGCTGTGGCTTTCAGGACCAGAGGAGTAAACTTCCACAGCTCCATAGGAACTTCCTTCTTTGCCACCTCCAGGAGCTCTTTTATTCCCTGGCCACTCTGTGAGCAGAGAAAGAACAATAAAAGGCATCTTAAAAACTCTTTTGAAAGGGCAAAAGGGTGATTAGAGCTCCAATTCACTGTAAATGTGAAACAGAGACAAATTAATATCACAAGGGGTCAGGAGAAGGGGCAGGACTCACTGTCTCCTACAGCATAAGGCCTAGTGGATATAATGGGAATTATTGAGCAACAGGTCCAAACCAGAGTCACTTTTTCAAACAGTGAAACAGAACAGAACTCTCTGCCACCAAATGTTTTGGCTACAAAAGGCTCAAAAGGCAGTATGACAAATTCTTGGAAAGCAAAGGCTTTTGTAAACACTATGAGCTAACTCTGGCTCTTGGAGTCCCTAAATCCCTGCAGACCAGAAGGTGAGACAGGAAAGAAGTCACTCAAATTACCTTTTCGACATCATCAGCATATGCAGACAGACCTGGTTTCAGTGCTTTAAACGTCTCATGGGTTAATCTGGGAGTCTCTGTTCAAAAGCAGTATTCCAAAATAAGTAATGGTACAAATAATTTTGCATACACAAAAAGAAAACTATTTTTAAAAAATCCATTATTATGTGCTAATAGAAGTCAGTTGATGCCCCTGCCTAATGAACTATTAACAGCCACCTGACCTTTAAATACAGTCATGGCTGTGGAATTAGAACCTGAGAAAACCACTTTTAAAGTCATGACTGGTTGTCAGGTGCTGCTGTCCACTATGCACATCAGTCACCAGATGGGTGCAAAGCTCTCTTGGAGGCCTTACACCTGCCATGTGCAGCTTTCCAAACTGCACCTGGAAAAAAAGAACTCTTGTTTCAGCCTGCTCTGTTCTGGCTAAACTTGATTCCAGCAAAACCTAATGGTAGCTTTTCCACTATTTTCAATAGCAGCAGAGGGATACAGGCTTCAGTATTTTGGAAAGCTGCAGTACCTTATATGAACTTGCAGTCCAGACAACACTACACTCCATGAAGTTTGCTGCAACATATTCTGAAAGTGTGTTTCAGATGAAGCAGGCAAGGAAGAAGCAAAGACTTGGGGATACAGGAAAAGAAGGAAATCCACGGACTATTGTTTAACACCTTTGGTGGCTGAGCCTTACAGCAGCCCACTATGCAAACCTAAGGTGCTCCCCAGAGGCCAATCACACCACACACCACACTGCCAATCCTTAGCAGAGCCTTTAGATCACCTACCAACAGCACCCACTCAGGTTCTCTAATCTTTAAGAGTTTCACAAGCAGGAGCTGACAACATATAAACAAATGGAGTTTACTACTCCAGAGGAAAGCTGGAGCTTTTTTGTGTGCTTCTGCTTCACTTCTCAGAGGTAGTTTCTGTCCAGATGCAATACACAGCAATTTTAATCAAATAATTTGCAATTTTTGTTTTGTTTTGCAGTTTAAACCCAACACTGAAGCCAAGGATGCACTAAACCAGACACTGTAGAGAGAAGCATCTCACTGCCAGGAACTGGAGACACCCAACAACCTAAAAAACTGGGGAAATAAGGCAGTTTGAATTTTTAATTCTCTCTTCCACCAGCGTGATGAAAAATTGTCCTTCTTCAAGCCACTACTCTAAAAGTATAGGTGCTATTTAGTTCATATTCTGACATTACAGCATTTTCTCCTTGTTGAACATTTTCACAATTGCATCCAAACACACATGCCTGAACCATAATATACCTCCTGACGGCTCTCTAGAAAGACCTGATGCATGTTTAAGTAATACCTAGAAAAGTGCCATCAATAATCTGCTCCATAACATTATGGAAGACTTAATCTGTCATGCAATGAGCAGGACATACCTCTTGGCTGCTGTGCAAATTTAAAGATATGGATGCGAGTTCCCGTGCTTCCTGCGTCAAACATAATTCCATAAAAGACCGAGAGATCTGTGGTCACTGCCTGATGGGTCAGTTTATCTCCCCTGCTTTCAGCAACTCCTTCTGTGGCCCCCACAAATGGTCTGGAGCCCAAGTGCCATTTTATGTATGCAACATAAACAGCTATGCATGTCAAAATCCCAAAAGCGAAGAACCGCTTTGATATCTTCATGGCTTCCATTTAATGGGATGGTTTGTTTCTTCCCTTTATCAAGTGATCTATTCCTCGTCCTTCATGCAGAACAGGTGGTTCCCACATCACTCCTACATCCAACAGAAAAAATCTGTTTTATTTTCCCAACCTGATAGAAGGATTTAAAGTACTGATGCCCATGACACTGGACACTACTTTCCCAATGAGCAGAAGGAATGCAGCCTCCTTTAGCACCTCTTTCAGTTCCACAGCTCATTTTAAGGCATGGAACAGCAACAAATCTCTTCCCCCATTGCTACAGAGGCCTAACACAGCACAAAACAAGAAGGGTTCAGAGAAGATAAATACAGTAACTGAGGTGGGAGGGGACCTCAGGAGGTCCCTCATCACACATCCTGCTCACAGCAGGGGCAGCTGTTGGGACCCTCCATGTGACTAAGGATGATATCCAAGAGCATTTTTAAAAACTCCGAGGATGATGATGCCACAGCTTCTCTGGGCAGTTATCTTTGTTAGTTCCTGGATGGTGAAGGAGGTCCCAGAAGACTGGACAAGGGCAACTTAAAATTAATGTTTGAAAGGTAAACTGCAAGATCCAGGAAACTGAGTGCCCTCCTCCCCCATCTCCAATACCAGCAAAGCACAACCCACAAAATCGACAAGCCCTCACATAGCATCATTCAGACGATTAAAAACCAGTCGGTGGTGATTTATGGGCAGCAAAATTACAGATAATTTTTCCTTTTTTGATTGAGTAGTAAGGAAAAAACAAACCAATTGATGAAGTTGAGTTCAACAAGGTTTTTGACACACATGTAATATCTTGATGTGAATTCAGGAAGCATACAGAAGGCATGAAGGGGAGGAATTTAAAATCAAGGTGATTACAGAGTATTTCCCAAACCAGGTAAGACAACATTTCATAATAATGGAGGAAAACAAAATCACAGGCACAATATACACATAAAGAATGAATCAGCTTAAGGGAAAGGGAACTGTAGATTGTCATGACACAGAAATCGGGAAGATGGCATTACAAATAAATGACAAATCTTTCTGGCTTCTATCAGCGGGCAGAGACATGCAGGTAGCAATCGCTGCAGGTCTACGGGGTGATCAACTCCGATCCTCCTGGTGCCAGGAAGGCCTCAGCTGCAGCTACACCAGAGCTAAGTGTCACAGGAGGGAGGAAAGCCGCAGGGACCGGGTGATCCTTCGAGGAGACACGAGCCCCACCGCAGGAAAGCGGAGGCTGGAAAAACGAGGAGGCAGAGCAGCCTGGGAGCGCTACCCCCCTACCGCCGTTTGCCTGGAGAGAATCGCGACTGTCCCTTCCCTGCCTTTGTCAGGGGACGCCAAGATTTGCTGCAAGGGAAAAGCTTCCCGCCGGCGCCCCGGAGGAGGGAATGCAGGCGGGAGCCGGGAGCCAGGCAGAGCCCGGGCCAGCGCGGGCCCGACCCGGCCCACCCCGCGGGGTGCCCCTCGCTCACACCCCCACACCCCCACACCCCTG
>NW_008238454.1:264908-266287 GCF_000691975.1 Corvus brachyrhynchos | reverse complement strand
AAAAAAAAGGCGAAACGCCGCAAAATCAGAAAGGTGTGGAGAAACGGTGTCGGAAAATGTGGAATGTGTAAGAATTATCTTGAATCAGGTGGTAGTTAACATCACTCAGTCAAGGACGCCCTGGAGCTGACGAGCTCTTAAGGGCGAAGTACCTCAAGATGTTGATGTATCTGTTGCCACCTTGGCAATACACTCAAGGTCCATGTATCCTATAGCTGAAATATGCTCATTATAGTTCTAAAAAATCACGGCTGTAGGTCAGAAAGGTTCTGGCCAGGTGAAGACCCTTCCCCTGAGCATGCATGCTCACATAGTTTGTATGATAATAACTAACCAGTCCTAATAGAGGGGCTCTACTGTCATGGTTTAAGACAATTTAAGAGGTGGACACTCTGAAATGAGTTATCTCCCCTTAGTTTTAACCAATCCCTTTCCACCAATAATGAACGAATACGAAGAGATGTAAGTGAAAAAAGTAAGTTTACTAACTAGTGGAACAGTAATAGGCAAAAAGACCTCAAAACTGTAAATAACCACTAGAAACAAAATTGCTAAATCTCACTAACCCCTCAGGAACAATGACTTTAAAAGCACTTCCCACCCCAGTTCTCTTTTCTGGCTGCAGGGTCTTAGACACAATAACAATTTGGGGCACAGATAGATATGGAATACAGTAACATTTTAGGTTGCCCTCGACATATACTTGGGAGGTTGCTTATACTAAATATCTGTGCATGAATAATGGCCTGGAAAGTCCTGAGGGGGATCCTTGATTTATAGAATACCAGCAATCATCCAGGCTTGTGCAACTCTGAAATAAATAACCAGAGGTCTCTCTCGAGCGTGTAATTGTTGGCTTGTTGCACACTGGGTAATGAATCTGATTTTTGTGGACAATAACAGGAGCAGTCCTCAAGGCGAGGAGAGGCAGGGCAGAGCAGGGCCTGCGATGGTGGCGGGAGAGGCCCCATGGCCCAGGGATAATGCCACCAGGAGATGGCTGGCAGGGCTGCTGGGCACCCTCTGCACCCCAGTGAGAGTCAGCCCTGCCAGAAGCTCTTGTCCTGCAAGTTTGGGCTGGGTCTGAGGCAGGGAGCATGAGTAGATATGAGCAAAGGATGCCCTTGAGTAGTTGCTTTGTGCCTTTCTCCATACCCCACGTACAAAGAATTAAAGTTTTTTAAGATTTGTGGCTCTTCTGTGATGTGATTGCAACAGAATCTATGTTTAGTTTCTATGGTGGTTTGTAAGCAAGACCCTGATGCTGTAGCTTCACCACAGAAAGATGCTTCTGCCAACAGCTTGAGAAAAAAAGTAATCTGAGAATGCTCTGCTGATTCCTGTAGGTGTTAATCCCAAAATTGCCACTGTGGCATTCC
>NW_008238454.1:240153-264890 GCF_000691975.1 Corvus brachyrhynchos | reverse complement strand
CTCACCAGCTGCAAACCCATTGGGAAGAAGACAGACAGGAGAACCTCAGGAAAGGTGCAGCCTGACTGCTGGGTGAATACCCTTTATCTCTGGGACTGAGGGGAGGATGGTCCTCACAGCTGGGCATGGTCACTGGTGTTGGTGAGTCTGCAGCATGGCAACACCTAGTTCTGCCCCAAAATATGAGATGTTGACAGACTAAACACAGTTTTTTATGGTTCTTGCTGTGCCAGCTGTAGCTCAGTGATATCTAGGGGCACTGTGAAGGTAAATGTAATGCAAATAAGCTGGGTTTCAGTTAGCTTTGTTCTGAGTGATCCCCTTCTGGTAAAACAGCAAAAAATGGAGATAGGAAGTAAAGATATTACAGGTTTTGGGGTATGGAGCTACTCAGGTCTGGAGTTAAGTCGCAAATTCTGTGGTTGTCACTGAGATTTTGGGTTGTTGTGAAAATTCCCACCTAGGAGCAAGTTTCCTGAAACCTAGAACAGGACTTGAGTCCCTTATGTTTAGAAACACAGAGTCCTCTGAACTCATCACAACAGAGAGCCTGCTACATGAGCAGCCTGTTTCTTCTTCCAGGTTGCAAGAAAACAGGAATACTTTGGGAGGGTTACTTGGGATGAAGGCCTACTTGCAATTTTTCTTCAAGACAAAAGGTTTCAGTGATATCCTGTATAGTTTTCCTTAGCAAAATAATTCTTTTCAATCCTAAATAAAGAAATGCTTCTGTCACCGATTGCTAAGTCAGCAAAAGAGGATGGTTTTTTCCCTTTTCACGGGGGAAGGCAGATCTCAGGAGGTGAGGCCCTTGTGGAAAAGCAGGTCAAGGCCAGCAGAGAGCAGTATTTTGTCAGGAACGCCACTTCCCCAGGGATGGGGCAAAATAGTACAGTATTTATTTCTCTTCGTTGAAATATCTTGCATATGTGTTCACAAACAGTGCTTCAGTTAGGATTAGAGATTCCAAAGAAATGGAAATATAATGCTGCGTTGGTTTTCTCCTCTCTCCTGTGAAAAGCATTGCTTATGTGCATGGGAACAGTTCTCAGGCTGTTCTTGGAAACCCCCTTGCCTCAGCTGCGGACCTGGGATGGAGTGTGGGTGGTTTAAAAAGTTTTGGATCCATTCCTGAAACTGTCACATGCAGTACTGTGGTTATTCTTAGAATTAAGCCACATAGTCTGAGGTTTGTAACAAATTTTCAAGTATGATGTCTATGTATTATACACATTGCTTTTATGTGTACATTTAGATTAATAGCTTGGTGTATTATATATATATCAAACCTGAGATAGAATGCAGATTATTGGGAACCGGTTTGGGAACCATTTGGGAAATTATTGCTGTTGCTCCCGTGTTATGAGAATAATTGTGTTGGATGTCTGAATAAGAATTAATAAACAGGGATTAAAGACAAATTGTACAAGTAGGAGAATCTGTATAATTAAAAGGTTAATTCACCAATTTGGTCACAACTCTTGTGAACAGCAACAAGATTGTGTTGTACTGTAAGTACAAAGTCAGTATTTTTTGGCACAGTGTGCCCATGAACTGCACGTGATTGGCATGTTGTGCGAGCCAGGTAGTAACGTGTGCCAAATCCCACTGAATGATCCATGTCCCTACATCCTCGAAGAGGCACAGGGGTGTTCAACCAGCTGACACGTACCTAGTGAGAGAGTTGGGCTGCTGCAGTACTTGGAAATACTAAGGAAAAGGAACAGCAACTAAACCTATAGCTCAAATTTCTATTCAGGTTCCATTTTCTCCCCTCATCTCAAAGAACGAATTATACTCGTGCTGACCTGTAGCAGAAAAGTGTGCTGTTCATTGAACCCTGAACGTTAAATTTGTTTCCTTGCTGCAAACTGTGCACGTGTAGCTTTTTCTATGGCAATCTGCCACCGAATCCTCCCCATTTCCCTGAGCAGGATAGGTAGCTCTGCAGTCCTGTCACTTACCTGAAACCCCACATGGCACCTGCTGCTCTCTGATGCCCTCCACTGTGGTTCTTCATCATTCCTTCCCAAAACTCCTGGCAAGGCAGGACTTGGCATGTACTGCAACTTCTCTGCAGCTGCATCTGTCCCTGATGAAGAGGGCCATGATCAAACATTTCCAGACAAACGCTGATTACTGTTTCCTTTCCTATGGAGGATGCATAAATAAGATATTTCTCCATCTCTCTTCTGGATACCCATCAGTTTTTGACAAAGTCATAGAAAATTAAACACCTTTGAGGCATTTATGCTTCTGGCAATTTTGGCTGAAAGTAGTAACTGGTTCAATATTTTGGAGGGACAGTTCTGTGCTTGGATCACAGAGGGTGTCTCCCAAGGGGTGCCACTGATGTTTTTCCTTGATGGTTGTGGCTGTAGTACAACAAACCAGAAAAACTGAGGAGGTCTCTGCTGTTCCTCACTGCTGCTCACAAACCGTGTGCAGAAATGAACTGTAACTTTGGAAGTGCTGCCTCAACGTGGTCTTTTTGGTGCCCTACAAGCCGAAGTTCTTCATAAATTTATCATGACCTACATAATTGACCTATATTATGTGTCTGTTTGTTAAATAGATTGCACTAATTATAAACATGAATGGGGATAGCTTAGCGGTTTATTTATACTGAGGTGTGTGCCCGCTGTCTGAAATGATGTATGGGAGGATCATTGCCAGATTTTCTTCCTTGGCCCCTCCATATTTGATTGTACCATGGACTGTTGTAATAAAACACGAAAAGATTCTGCTTTCAGAGGGAAAAAAAAAGGAAAATATCTTTTATTGCTTTTCTAAGCAAGGGGATGTATCCTCCGGCAGGTCTGCGTGCAAGAAAATTAAGCATGAGGGAGAAAACACAACAACAGCAAAAATTTCAAGCCCTTGATTTGTAGGGCAGTGAGTAGGGGCTGAGTGTACTTTGCACTTTGGTCACCTTATTGAGACCTTTCTAGGTGGGGAAGCAGCATTACTACACCTTGCTGATAGTTGAGTGTTCTATAATGGATGGGTCCATTTCTCCTTGCGCTTGTGCCGCACTTGCAGACTGCCGGAGCTGTTTGAAATCCAGGGTGCTTTTCAAATGCGGTGAGTTTAGTGGAACTGCACCTGCTCCCAGCAAGTATGAATTTTGCTTTTAATGTTTCAGACCGACATCCAAAGTCTGGCTGATTTGCCTCTAGGGGCAGATTTGGATCAGGGCTTTAAAACAGATGTCTGCTGCCACAGACCCCCTCAGTTGTATTAGCGAAGCTGTCAGGCGGTTTCCACTGCTGTGTTCTCATTCAGATAGACAGGGTGCGCTGAGTGTAATCTAATTAAGGAGAGTTCCCCAGATTTTTTTTTTCATATCTGCTATCACTGTGTTTTTAACTTCTCCAAATTCATTATAAATGCGTCCATCTGTGGGCTGTCACATAGCACTGACTCCAAGAAGCTGGTTTCAGACAAAAATTAGGTGAGGAGGATGAATAAAGTGAAAACAAATTGCTGCCATTTTTAGCTGTTTGCAATTTCAGAAATTTTCCCTTGTGTTTCATGTTAGGGATGAATTTCCAGGCAGTCAAAAATATGTTTTACCAGTGGGTTTGTGGGCAAAGTGTTTATTCAAATATACATGTTATTCATTTGGTAGGCTGGTTGTTGAGTGGCACAGGTTTGTCTGTTGGAATAGACAGCCCATGCCTTTAACAAGCTTTTGTTAAGAAAGATTTTTATGATCTTGTCATAATCCTGGAGTCAATTGCAAATATTCTAAGGGAGAAGAAAGTAATTTCTTGCCTTATGATTCTGCTTCCTCTGCAGAAGACTGATTCTAACCTCTTCTATAGAACTTTCAAAAACTATTACTGGCTTATGTATGACGTTAAGTTTCAAAAAAACCAGCTTTTGGTAAAAATGCTCTGATTGAAAAAAAATTGTGAGCAAGATATTTGAAACCCAGAATAATTTAGCTTTGAGGTGACCGTTTGAGCATCCTATGCTCAAAACAGGGCCAAATTTGAAGTTGGATTAGATTGCTCAAAGCCTTTTCCAGCTGAGTGTTTAGTATCTCCAAGGACGGAGACTACTGGGGCCCTGTCCCAGGACTAAACTACCCATGAGGTGAAATATGTTGTGTGATACTTAATAGGAACTTGCCATGTTCCAGTTGGTGTCCTTCACCTCTTGTGCTGTCACCGAAGATCTCTGGGAAAAGCCTGACTCCTTCTTCCCTTTTTTAGGTAGCTGCAGATCCTCAAAGCTCTGCTCCTTGCCTCCCTGTCTCCAGGTTGAGCAAACAAGTGCTGAATGGAGAGGTAGGGACTCTTCCCTCTCCTGCTGGCTCTCCTTTTGTTAACACAGCCCAGGGCATGGCTGGCTTTTGCTCCGAGAGGATGCTGCTGATGCTGCTCACCTTGGCCCCTGGGAGCTTTTCCACAGAGCTGGCTTCAGTCTGTCACCTTGCATGGAGATTTCAGTCTGTCCCAGGACAGGACCTGGCACATACCTTTGCTGGACCTGTGAGGCCCCTCCCAGCTCAATTCTCCAGCCTGTCCAGGTCCCTCTGGAAAGCAGCATTCCCCTCCAGCTTGAGCCAGAGTGCAAGCTTGCCACGGGTACATTGCATCCCATCCTCCAGGTCTTTAAGGAAGACCTAGATAGTATCAACCTCTGAAATACACCCTTAGTATTCAGTTGCCAGTTAGATTGTGACTACAGACAGTAGTTGCAGGATTTTGGAAATTATTTGCATTTTCAGACGATTACTTTTTTTCACACTGTTTAGTTTCATGATGAATTTTCTGTGTGAGTGTTATGATATTTTCAATGACTATAATGTAAAGCATGTCAGAAGCAATTTAAAGTTATTATGAAAAACGGAAAACTGAAAGTGTCTGTCTTTCCTTAATATTCATAACATTCTTTTACTTGATAGGTGTAGAAATGGAAATAGGGAAATACAGCTGGCTGCCAATTCTCGCCTATGTATATAACCCAAGGTGTCCAATTATAAAATTAAATCTGGCCTGAAGAGTTACTAGCACATGTTTCTTCATTGCACAAAAATGTGACTGGGTCAGATTAAAGAGCAAAAACTACTTCAAGGTCCATTTCAATGTGACAGTGCTGTCTGAGGCAGCACAGCCTGCTGACACTGCCTTCCATGAGCAGCAAGAGGAGCTGAAGCCACAGAGGCCTGAGACACAGCTCTGTGGGTTTCATTCTATGAAATTTCCATGTCAGCTGTCAGAGGGGCTGTAAATAGCTCTTCACAGGTGCTATTCCTGTATTTAACTCAGAAGTTGCAGAAGAACATACAAAAAACAAACCTTGACTTCAATTTAGGTTACCTTAAAAAATGTGGTATTGTATCCAGCTTAAACATCTGCATCAGATCTGAGTTCAGTACTGTTTACTTCTTTGTTGAATGTTGCTTCTTGTCCTGAGAGACAATTTTGAAGGTGAGTGTCCTGCCTTGAGAGCCATTTTTGGAGGTGCTCTGCTGTCCCAGTGCCCCTTGAGGAGGAGTTCACTGGTCTCAGTCCTCCATGTAGAATTGCACTGTATATTAACAATGAATGCTTAGAGTCTCATAGGGGAGAATGATCCTCAAAGTTACTTTTGTGCTCCGAAAAAATATGTACCTCTCATTTGTTAGGAGGTGTCTAAAGCTTTGTGTGTGAAATAATCGTCGTACACCTTGGAAAGAAAAGAAGTATTCTCAGTTAGTTTTTCCATGTCTTGCACCAGCTACTGACAAATAAATATTAGTGGTAGCCTCTTGTTAACCTTCAATCACCGATGCTTCAGGAGCTGCAGGACTGTTCTCCAGTATTTCTAAGCTTCCTTGAAGAAGCAAACTGATTTTCAGTAGTTCCGTTCCTATAAATGAATGTATTTTCTAGTGCCCCAGTGATAAATTCACTGTTGCTTATAAAGCACACGCATGCCAGAGTAAATGCACAAGTGCCTGGCTGAATACTTATAATCAGCTCAGAGAAGTAAACATTGGAAATATCTATCCTTCAATCTGAGGCATTTAAGAAGACTTTTTTCCAACGTCAGTTTCCCTGCTCTTTAAGAACTGCGCCTTTAGGAGCACCCACGCTGAGCACGCAGAAATGCAGACACCAAACCCCGTTAATTGCTTTTGAATGTGAAGTGTAGTCCACTGTGCCACCTTTTTCCTCAGTAAACTGAGTGACCTATCTGTCTTCTAACATAACTTACCAAAATAAGTCTCTTCTTGCAAAATATTATCTTAGTCTCTCTGATGAGCTCAGTTACTTTGATACTGTGATGCAGAAAAATGATGCTGTAGATTTCTGTTTCTTTCCAGAAGGAAAAGACTTTTAATGTTAGGCACCGGTATGCTGGTTTGAGCCACCTTCACGCTTGACATGAAGCAGAAACTCTGCATTTCTTGGAAAATGAGTAACTGAAACAATCTCTGCTTTTTAGTAGAGTTTATAACCACAGTTGTCTAGAAAGGTGATGTTTTAACAAGTTAAAATATTTTGGTTGCAAATCTCTGTGAATTTGCAGGAGCTATTTTTTGGTTCAGCTAACAAACTGAAAATCTCATCAGTTGGGGAATAGTAGTTGAAATACCCTAGAGCAGCCCATTTCTAAAATTTTCATGGAATTGTCTTTGGTGGATAGTTGGGCCACGGTTTTCAGGCTGTCTGTAAGTTGAGTCGTGGTGCAGAAGGCAGTTGCAGGGAAGATTGCCCAGCAGAGCAGGCAGGTGTCCTGTGTGCGACCACAGAGCCGGTCTGGAGAGGACTGCACAACCCCAGGGAGATGGGAGAGGTTGGCTTACAGCGAAGTTTGTGAGAACAGAGGGAGCTCATCGTTTCCACACCCTGATTGTAATCAAAGCCAGACACTGGAGAGACTGGGGTGGGAAACAAGGCCTTCATGCCTGCCGATGTGGGCTTGAGGGCTGGGTTACATCAGAGCTACCAGGGAAGCAGAGCGCAACTAGACTGAGGACTTTCCCAGAAACAGCAGAGGTTGCTTGAGTTAGGGACCACTGCCCGAGGAGATCAGCAGAAATCTGCTCAATAAATGAACTGGCTGGCCTTCTGCAGGGTCAAGCCCTTCTTGGGGACAATTCAGCTGTTTGAAGAGCACAGTATCCCAGAGGGATGGTGGAATCAGGTGCTAAATTTCCCCTTGTGTTCCTGGAGTAAAGAGAAAGAAAAACGCATTGGAGTTGACCTGGGACCAGCCGTTTGCCCACCACCCTTGAAAACCACTCACTTGTCCTCATGAATAATGGGGGCTTGAATTTACCAAGCAAAGTGATAGGACCCTCCGGCCTGCTATTCATTACTCCAATTAACAATCAGTTGCCTGAAAAATGGGCCAATCTGTTTCTTGGGGGGGGGGCACACAGAAAATCCACAAGGCAAGCCAATTAGCATACCAGTCCTCACCATCTAGGGAATCTAATTTAGTTATTTGGTTGATCCAAGTACCAAAATATTGTTGTTTTGTTATGGAGCATATAACGTTTGTTAAATGGCTGAAATCCCCCGGGGCCCATATGCTGCTGATACTCCCTGCGTCCTCCCAAGCTGGCTGAGGCAATAAGGCAAAACTGTTTTGTCCCGCACATGGCCCCTGTATTTTCCTGGCACAACACGGCAGCTGGGCGCAGGCAGAACAAACCTTCGCCACCCAGGGTGGGCGGGATAGCTTCCCTCCGAAATAGTTGCACACTTGAGCAAGCCCATTGTCTGCCCAGAAAGCATTTCAACTGCCTCTTACCAGGCAGCCGCGGCTACAAATAGTGCGCAGAGCCAGTGTTTGGACAACCTGTCTGCACAGTGCATTGTGCAGGAGCAATTAGTTTGCAAATTGCCCATTTGCACATCCGCGCATGAATTAGTTACATTGCTCCCACAGGATTTGTTATTCTTATCATTGTTGTTAAGGAAGGGCCATGAATAAAAAAAAGGTAATTTGGACAAACGCCTTTCTCCCCACCAGCTCGAAGCTCGAGGTTCTTCCTCGGAAAGGACAGGCAGTGGGTGGAGTCCCCAGCAGGAAAAGAGTGATTCTGCGAGATGTTCCCTCTGCTTGTTTCTCATTCTCTGGGCTGATGTTAGTGTAATGGTGGCATGAGCTGTGCAAAGTTTTTTGCTCATTTCATAGCTTTTTTTTTTTTTTTTTTTTTTTTTTTTTTGGTGAAAGAGAACACATGACAGCTGTCAGCTCATACTGCCATTCCTGGTGCTCGTGCTCTGTGCTTGGAGATGTGACCCCAATCCTGTAACTGAACTGCTCCTTCATTTTTGGAGAAATCTCACGTTGGGATTTTAGCAGCCAAAGAAACACCGGAGCTATCAATGTATTCTGACTGATTTAATGTCATGACTTTTATTGTGGTCTGAATTTGCTGAAGCTGACGGAGAGTGACATTGGAAGGAAAGGAATCTAACTGAATGGACAGTCCTTCTCAGTGTTTACACCACATTTAGCTCTCCAGTTCAAAAACCCAAACTGCACATCACTGCTACCTAGTCAACAGAAGGACAGTGTAGGTGAGGTGTGACTGTATCTGTCATACCTGGGCATTTTGGTCAGACACTCCGATTAATCTCTGCCTGCCAAAGAGGTTGTGCTCTTACCAGCTTTGTTCACCTGTGCAGGTGTCTAAGGGTTCTGCTGCCCAGCTTTCAACCTGCTGATGTTTCTCCACCATCCTCTTACCGTCCTGAGCTGGGTTTTAGCTCAGCTGCTTACCTTGCATGCCTTGCAGGCCCTAATACAAGTATTCAGGCGCTGTAGTCCAGTTGCTACTGCCAAGGCTAAGAAAAGTTATAGAAAAGCAAGTTGTGGTCAGGTGATGTGAATGTCCTGCATGGACATCTGCTTTTTTTTCTGGGAAATCTCAGAAGCTGATGTGCTAGATGCCCTGTGGCATCTACATTTTTAACTTCAAGTTGCCAGATGCCACATAACATCAGCCCCCCTCCCAAAAAAAAAAAAGAGAAAAACATCTCTGCCTCATATTTTTATGCTGTAGTTTCTGATAATGTCTTTTCTGAGGGTGAATGAGAGTGTCTCTCTTCTGAGAGTGTCACTCCACGCTATGTACACACAACACCGTGTACGAACAGCCAAGCACACTTAAGAACAGCACATTTTTTTTGTCTGTTGTAAATAACATTAGGGAATCCACGGTGAAAAATATGCCCCTTCATTTTTACCCAACTTCATCTTGCATCTGGAAGAGAATGTTTTCCAACCAAGGCATTTTATTCAACCTTTTCTTCAGCTATTTTAGGTACCATCCCAAAGGACTGTCTCCAGTCACCATCTTTTCCATGGAGATGTAGATGTGCTTTTTGAAAGCAAAAATGTATTTCTGCAAGTGGCTAAATTTGCTTGCACATCTGACCAGTCCACATGCTATTTAGTGTTGATTTATCATCTTTGCAAATGGGATGGAAACTCAAGAACATTTAATGTTTCTTTGCAGCTCAGTGGTTAATCAAACTCTGCTGGGCTGAGAAAAGGCTGGTGTTGATTTGAGGATTTAGCAGTCAAATAGATTGAAAACTATGGCCAATATGGGCACAGCCATTTTGTATTACACTCATTTCTATTTAAACCAGAACGAAATAAAATTCCTTTGAGAAGCTGTAGTAGTATTTTATCAGCATGTTTACAATCTTTGAGCCAATTTATAATCTCATGGAAAAGGGTCATTTGTCTATTCTGAAACCATAAAAAGCAGGACTTCCTGATGCTGTGTTAGCACTCACAAATTCTTTACACACAGAGTCGTCTACTTTTCCTCCTTGGATAGGTAAGGAGCAGGTTGTGACCTGAAGCTTTCTCCAAAAGATGTGACCACTGCTTCTTTTCCTGTTTGAAACTGCAGAAGTTTATTGGCTTAAAGAAGATTGTTCTGAACTGTGAACAGCAGCTTAACAATCAGGACCTTGTAGGAAGGCCAGCTAACAAACAGGAGATAGGTTTGCTCTTGGTAAAAGTAGGAACTTCCTTCTTACTTTCTTTGATTCTATTAGTCACAGTCTATTTCAGTGCTGTCTTTTTATTTCAATGTCTGTCCTTGCCAATTCTTGCCTGCTAGTTGGTAACCATTGGTGTGATGATTTCCCTGGAGCTGCTGCAATTTAAAGCAATTGTTCCTGTGATCCTAAGACTCATCCTGCTGATGGTCCTAAGATTTGAGGAGCTCGGGCTGTGCGTGGGGTAAAAAAGGACCAGGATGCAGCTTTCCTGCTACAGGCCACTGCTCTTTGATCATAATGGTCCAAATGCTTTGGGGAATGGGTAACTGCTGCATTTTATTAAAGACGTGCAACTGAAATAATAATCGGATAAAAGGATCATTTATTGTCAAACGATTATGGAGCTGCATTATGTGATTTCATATCTTTTCCTTCAAAATCTCTGCATTTCAAACCAGCTTGCGGTTTTACTCTGTGCCATTAACACTTTGGTATTACACAGGAGTATATTTCACATGGCAATTCAGTGGGATATGGATTATGTTATCAGGAAATAAATAAAATTTTCTCAGGTTGGCCTTGGCTGTGCTGGTGGTAATCGTGAAATTGTTTGTCCTTAAGCTATGGCAGAGGATTGGATTCTTAAAAACTGGATAGAGAAAAATGCTTTTAGAGTGATTTCTTTACAATAAAAACATGATAGTCTTAAAGCTAACTGATAATCTTTGTGAGTCCATTCCATGTGAAGTGGCAGAGCAGATTCCCAGCTGATATAAGTCAACATAGTCCTGTTTGCTGAGAAAGCTGGGTCAGTCCACAGCAGCTGAGGATCCAGCCCCGTGACTGAAAGAATCCTCATCTTGCTGGCAAAACAAAGGAAAAGACTGTAACAGGATTTTGTGAGGACAAATAATGTTAGAGAGCAAATAAGATGCGCTGGGGACCAAATAGGATGGCTGTTTCATTTATCATTTCTCAAGATTTTTTTTTTATTGGGATGTGCACCAATGGGGACAAGTTGTCTCGTGGGGCCGCTGAGGGCTGTTAACCTTTTTTTGTGCTGTTTAGTGTCTACCACTGTAGTGGAGTTAGGCTCATGAATTGTACACCTTTAATAACAAAACTCCTGAGTTAATCTTCTCTAGAGGTCTGCGTGACATTACTAGCTATAATCTAACCCTTCCAGGTTATTGTCGATGCACTTAGAGGCATAAAACCTTCTTTGGGAGAATTAGGTATTTTCTCATTATGCATGCCAGTAGCTTTTCACTGAATATCACTCAATTTCCATGAAAATCTGAGTTTCTCTGGCAAGTTGCAGAGTTTACCTAGTCTGTAAAAAAGAATCTTAAGAATTTTCTACGGATCTCCTCCTCTAACTACCTCTGAATTAGTCAGGTGAGATACTCTCTGATGAACTGCTGGGAAGTGAAAGCAGTTTGTCTTCAGAACAGGCAGATGCAGGATGTTCGTGAGGAAGGAAGCGCTGGAAGCACATCCACTCCCTGCTGTATGTGGAGTCATTTCAGGACAACGGCCTGGTGGTTGAAGCATCCATCCATTTCTGTTTCTTCCTCTGCCCACAGGACCTCATTGCCATGTGTCCTGGGAAAATGTACAGCTGCTTGGGCTGACCAGTGACCAGCTGCTTAAAAGGTATTTAAGGTTTCCAGGGTTGCATGCAGACACCTTAAATCTGAGCCCCAGGCAGCTACAGCCTATATTGAACCTCAGCTCCTGTGGGGAAAGTAATGCTTCATTTCTCTGCCCTTGTATGTCCAGGTTTAGCAAACTCTCCAGGAAAGGAACCTTCTCTTGCTTTGCTTGTCATGCTAATAACAAACACCCACAGCATGAAGACTGGAGGGACCGCAGCAAGAGGAGCTGCAATTGCATTGCTGTGTCACCCCTCCTTGTGCCACATATGCTTTACTGATCTTGTCCTCATCTGGGACATCCAGGAATGCGTGAGCAGCAGGACTGTGCTGGGGGGAGTGTCCAGGCGCCTGGCCTCTGCCTTGGGAGGCAGGTGCTGACCAGTGCCAGCTCTCACACTCCTCGTGAGGTGGAGCAGGGAAATCAGGTCACAGCAGAGAGGGGTTGCAGTACTGCCATCTGCAGAAGAGTCTGTGGGAGTTTGACATGCTGGGTCAGTGGCAGGTGTCCAAGGCGCTGGGAGTATTGGAGAGTCTCATCCCTCCTGGGTTATGAAAGGCAAGGAGGACTTTGCTGGCAGATAACGTCTCCAGTCAGGTCTCGCCTGCACCCAGCTACAGCTCCAAACCAGTGTTGGTCTTGTGCTCCCCAGATATTGTATTGCTGAAATGCTTGCGTGTATAGAAACCTTTGTGCTTTCTACATACACTGTGGTTTCAGTATGCATTGCTGAGATGTGATCATGTGCCAAACTCTGCAGCAGAAATGGAACAGAAATGGAACAAGCTGGTGCATTCCCATTTCCCACCATGGCTTGAGCATGGCTCAAGGAGGAGAAACAAGGTGGGAGATGTTTTAGTGTTTAGCACTGTGGCTGTATTGTGAATAAACCCTCTCTGCTCCAATGTACAGGAAAGCAGGACAGACTTGGCAGGGATCTCCATATCCTCCATGTCCTAGAGAGCCAGTTGTCCAAGGGATCACTGAGAGTTCATGGCTAAGATGGAAATAAGTTTGAAGCCTCTCAGGTGCTTGAGACAAGTCACCTCCACTTTCTCTTTCTAGCTAGCTCATCTCAGGTCCTGTGTGCCATTCAGCTTAGGTGGCTGCCCAGCACTGGAGAAATCCCACACCGATCTGTGTTACTCCTGCCAGCTAGTTTTGCTTTGCTCTAAATTCATTGCTTTTTCTTTTCAGAGACTCGTTCAGTGGGGCTTGGCTTGAAGAGGGGATGAAATGCCATCACACATTCTGTACCTTATGAGAGGAAGTGTAATTAAGCCACCTACCTCTTAAATGCACAGCCCACCTTTGAATAGTCAGGGAAAGCCACCATAAGGGTTAAACATTTTATTTAGATGGCTTTGTTTGTTACGTGTGTGCTTTGCTTGTTCTGAGAATTAACAGAAGATAAGCTAAAAGTTCATTTATAAGAGTATTAAAGGATAATTATGATGGAGTAAATGCAGCAGGTCAAAAGGCATTATGATGAACAGAATCATAATATAGGGCTTGGGAAAATAAGCTAAAATGTACAATGCCTAACATCACTCACTGAATGCCACAGACAGTGTTTTTCCTCACTGTTTCTCTCTGTTTCTTCATTCCCACTCTAAATTAAAGTACATCCATCAGCACTCTGCTGTTTGAGCATGAATATGTCATGATAATCAATTGCAGTAACTTAAATTAAACTTTTGGGCAGGCATAAATATGTGACCTTTTAATATCAACGAAATGATAAAAAAGATTTGGTAGGAAATCTGTTTCAATCAGATTAGAGGAGAAGTGGGTAAAGCTGATTACAAGCCCACTAAACACAGTATTTGGGCAGTATTTGTTCAGAAACAATAGCGTTAATTCCACTTTAACAAGTATTATCTGGAAAATCAATAATTAATGGTAACCCATTATCAACTTGTAATTTACCACAGAGATTAAGTTGGGGGAGAAGTGAAAGCGAGTGGGCAACCTGCTTTTACTTGACCTGTCAGGCTGATGGATTAGCAAGTAACAACAGGGCTTCATATTTTTTTAAAGGAGAGGTGGTAGAAATAAGTCAATTTTGGCCTCTTGCTGTTTGGCACCATCTTGCCCTCCTGCCTCCTCAAGCTTTGCAGAAGAGCTGCCTTGTGCAGCCAGGTCGCTGCAGCCGGGGGGGTGATATCTTCAGTGGCACTTGGTCCTGGAACAAAGCGGGGGGACATCACCCCCAAATCCACAGGATGCACAGAGAGAGGTGAACTGAGGAGGGGAGAAGGTGCTGTTTGTAGGTGGTGGGAGCATGTGCAGCAGCATCCCCTTGGCTTGGATTCCTACATGGGCATCCCACTCTTTGACATCTTTATGCAACTCCCAGCTTGCCAAAGTGCCCCTTACCACATTTCCTTCCTTGACTGACAGGACTTGTAGCAACATGTGGGAATGCACGTGAGCAGCTGGATTTTCCTCAGCCAGCTCCTCCCTCCCCCCTACCACATCAGCTCTGTTTGGGGAAAAAACCTTATTTGTCATCTGTGCAGTGCTGAGACTCAGATGCCGCCTGTATGTGTGTGGGTTGGAAGTGGTGTGCACGACTTGTCTCTGCAGTAGGTCATTGCAACAGATGCCAAAGAGATGATGGTTTTGTGAAGACAACATTCTTCCAGAGGATACAGATGTCCTGATCAAGGATCTGCATGTGTGCACATGTGCATCATTCTCTCAGGGCATCTCTGTGTGTGTTTGCTGAGGCCAGAGCAGGCTTTTAGAAGAGGGACAGTGCTAAATTTCAGGTGGACAGCGGTGAGCCACCACTTCCACCTTGCTGGTCTTCCCATCTTCTCCTTCTGGGCAGAGGCTTTTTCTTCCCAGAGTTGAGTTACCTGCCTGGTTTTGGGCAGAGTGGGATGCAGTCTGTGGGCTGTAGTTGTTTATGAGAGTAAGAGAGTACAGGGAGGTGGGTTGAGGACAGTGGAAAGCAAGTAAGCCAGTGCTAGAGGGCTTGTGGAGGCCCTGGGGCAGCTGGAGTTGGTGGTGCCCCCCCCCGCCGGTGGGATGCTCTCTGCCTTGCTCAAAGGCAATGGTCACAAATGACAAGCAGTGGCCTATGCATAGAAGAGAGGCAAGTGTGCAGGAACATATCACCTCTTTTAGCAGAGCTAGAGCTGGAAATAGTGACCTCTTGGACTGGCCTCATGTTTCCCACCAAACCCACCCTCACCTTTTGTATGGGTAAGGAACACCATGGCAGGATGAGAAGCCCAAGAGCTATACTTGTCCCTCTGTTTCCACTGGCTGCATCCTCTGTTTCTGAGCAGCCCTGACAGGGCAACTGGAAGGCTGATGTCCGGACACTGGCTGGACACAGCTGGCTCTGGGGCACAGTGTGCAGCAGGGTGGTGATGGGGGTTTCTTGAAGTCAGCAGGGCAGGATGCTCCCAGCAAAGGGAACAGATTGAAGGCAGATTGTGTGGCTGAAGTAGCACCGTGCTACATAGATAGGGAGTGGCTTCAGAAATGGCATTTAATCATTCAACATTAACACAAGACATCTGTCACCACCCTTGGCAGTGATGGTGCTACACAGCAAAACAATATGTTCTGGTGCTCCTAATCACAGGAAAAACACTACTTTTTTTGCAGAGAGTTCTTTTAGTGCCCGGCACAAATCCTTCTATTTTATTATAGCAATCCCAGCCAAATCCTCCAATAAATGGAGTTTTTATTAATGTGCAGCTGTTGAATGAGAAAAAAATAAAACTCAGAAATAAAAATGAATCCCTGAATAATCAGGCTGATCCCATGCAGTAAGAACAAACAGGCCGACCACATACTTACAGCTTTTTGGTATTATTTAAAAATATGGTCAGGGCTTTCCTTTCCCACTCTGTTTTTTTTTTTTTTTACACAGACCTGATTAGATTTTGCTCGGGAAGATCCAAGCCACTTCTGTGAGTGAGAAATGCAGCAAGGAGTGAGAAGAGCTGGGATAAGGGTCACATCCAGTATATGTTTCTGATATTTGCCTGCTGCCATGATCAGGAATTTGCTTTGGCTGGGGAAGAGAGTGGCAGGGTGGCATGGTGCCCAGGGCAGCTGGGGTTTGACTTCGCAATGAGGGATGTGTTTGCAAAAGAGAACCGATGAGAGTGTCAAAAAAAGCAGGGTGGAAAAAACTAAGCGACAAAAATCCTCTGACCATGGCAGCTCTCAGCAGAGGATGGTGTGGTTTCCTTTAACTAGCTTCAGTTTGGTGCCCTTTGCTTTGAATTCGAGCTTGCCAGGTGAAATGCCAATCAAAAGTGCTATTTTGCAGCTAAAAACAAAGGAAGACTGATCCCATGGTGATGTGGTGGGTGAGGCAGGTGCTGAGTTGAGGGGAAGAGCCTTGCCCCCCTTGCATTTAGCCCCAGGTCCTTTCCCTGTGCACATGTCCTGCCCTGCCAAAGCATCTGCAAGCTCTGTGTGATGAGTGGAGTGGCCTGCCAGGAACAGAACAAATCTCCTTCCTTTATGCTCTCTCTTGCTGCTGGGAAATCTGGTTCAACCCTGCTCCACCCACGGCCCAGCCATGCAACCGCACGCGCGATGGAAGCTGGGCTAAAGCAGGTCCCAGGCTCCAGTCCAGCTGGCAATACAGCAACCTTCGAGGGCTGTTCCCTGATGGCTCCAGCTCAAAGGAGAGTGCTGAGTGAGCAGAGATGTAGGAGAATTGCTGGAGCTGCCATCAGGTGTGTGCAGGTGTATCCAGGTGGCTGAGATCTCTGACAGCTCCATGGGGGCCCACCTAGAGCTAAACCTCCAACAGGAGGGCAAAGCCAGCCTGGAAAGCACCCCCAGAGCCAACAGGGTTTCATGCTACCCAAGACGCTCTGAGGTTAGCTGTGGCCCTTGGGACAGTGCCTGTCACCAGAGCCAGACCCTGATCACCCAGGCGTGCAGCCTGGCTGATGTGAGGCAGGAGGGAATGTCCTGAGCAGATAGCACCCTGCCTACGAAATGGCACGACCATCTCTGCTATTCATTCTGATTAAATTCGAGCCAAAGTAAAGCCCTAATTCTTCTGATTAAAGCTTAGAAGTTAAGCTCTTTGGACAGGATGTGTGCCTTGCCCTGTGCTCTCCTAAACCACTTTGTCCATTCCACCACAAGACACTAATAATACACTCCTATATGTTTCTTCTCAAACACTCATGATGCCCAGCCCAGAGGGCATATGATGTGCTGGGTCAGCCCACCACTTCTGTCTGAGTAGTGGTATTTATATGTGGTCACCTGGGTATTTTTGGAAGCAGGGAAGTAGAAGGAACTGCTCCAAGCAAAGCAGAGGTCCAGGTCTGCCAGGGTTCATCCTCTATGGATTGGGCTTTTCCTAGAGGAATTGCCCTGGGAGAGATGCCCCAACCCAGGCATGTTGGGGTGTTACACAAATGCTGTCTTACCTCAGGTGCTCTACAAGTACAGGATCAGCCCGCTGTCACCGCCCTGCAGAGAGTGTGTAAAAGGATACTAACGCGGTGAGTTATGGTGTCAGGGACAGGAGCAGATTTGTCACTGTTTTAGCCTCCATGAGTCGGTAGTTTACCCAGGGTAGCTCTGTTATGAAGCTTTACTTGAGTGCTCCGCTTGTCTGCTCTGCAGGACTTTCTGAGGATGTGGGATAGGGCTGTGGATGAGGCTCACCTGCATCGCACTTGCCTTTAAGGAGAAACTCCTGGCACCTGCTGGGAAGTCTGGTCCTGGACAAGACCTGGGCTGCTGTGATGTCAGCAGGGTCTGGGGACATATCCTTAGGGGCTCATACTTCACAGATGTTCAGCTTCTTGCGGGGAATCTAGGGAACTTCTGTCTTGAACATCTTGCGTGGGGAAGCTCTCCCATCCTTTCCTCCTCTGCACCACAGCCAGAGGCACAGCCTGGTATTGTTTGTCACAGATCAATGCATTTACCCATGTGGAAAAATGTCATTACCACCAGGGCTCGGCTTTTCTTTCCCCTTGAACCGCCCCTGCTGTGCTGGTGAGAGGCTGGCTAATTGCCTCTTTTCTCAGGTTGCCCCTGGGGATGGCTGCAGCACAGCCTGCCACACAGCTCAGCTGCACTCTCAGGGCTTCCCCCAGCCACAAGGGCTGCTTTGCCAAACAAATGAACACTCAGACACTGTGCAGGACCATGGGGCTCTTTGTTACATCTCCTCCTGTGAGCTGAAGAAACAGAGAGGGTGTCACTTAAAAAGAGAGGGAAGGATGGTCCATGGGCTCCCAGCTAGGAGGGGAGATGCAGGTAACCTGCTTGTGTGTGCATCCTGCTGGGATGGCCCCCAAAATGGGACTGAGGCACAAATTTCCTGCCCTGGGCAGACAAGAGCAGAGGGAAGGGTATTGCCCAGGGTTTCTGCTGCCACTGCTGCGTGTTCACCTCTCAGGAGTCTGGGGAGTGCTTTGGCTGGAAGAGCTCTGCAGCAGCAGCAAAGGAGGCTGAGTTGGGAGATGCTGAAGGAAACCAGTGACCAGGCATCTTTTCCCCGGAGAAACTGGAAACTTTCTAGGTATCAAGCAACAGGAAATGAGAGCCTTCACTGCCATTTCCAAATAGGAAGAAAATACATTTGTTCTACCTTCAAAATCCATCGTAACCTCAAGCCAAAAGGGAAGACTGTAGACAATAATCCCACAAGGGAGAGGTTTATTTCTTCCTCTTATTACTTTTCCTCCTCTTTTTTTCCCCAGACTGTGACAATACCAATAATGTAAGTCCTATCTGAGATGATTAAATAATTATTCATTGTCAGCAACATTCAATCTGTTCATTTCATACAGCATGTTCCCTTTTGGCATCAAGGCCCACCTTGACTGTGAGGAATCCTGTCAAAGTGAAACCCAGGAGCTGGTAGAAAAGCTGGAATGTCCTCTGTGCTAAAATCTGTCCTTTATTATAGGAAAAATTAGTCCCACAAGAAAATTTTATGAGATTTACAACTAGGTGCTGCCAGTGTAAGAGAATAGAGAAGATGGTGTAGGAGTGATATCGATGAGAGCAAGGCTGAGCTATAAAAGGAGAACCAGGCAGGGGAAGTCCCCACGTGTTGAAAGCTGCCCTTTCTGCATCCAAAAAGAAAATTGCAGAATACAGTGTCAGAGCACAGAAAACACCTCCCTGAGTGTGTGGAGGAAAGCTGGGCAGGAACAGCGTTCCTTCAGGGTCAAGTAAAATGGGTGAAGTGAGGTACAGGAACTCTATCTGTATTTCTCACACCAAATAATGTGGTTGCCTACAAAGATGAGATAGACAAGGACATGTATCTTCACTCTTCTGAGAAGGAGGACCCATGCACATGGATATATTTATGTTATTTTTCTCTTATTTCTGTAGGTCCTTTAGATGGTCTGTTTGGGACAAGATAGCTTGAGTAAAGGGTCATTTGCTTGTATGATGTCAGATGGGATCTGTGAGACTGCCACATCAGTCTTCAGGTGAAAGACCCTAGTTTAGGTCTCTTAGGAGTCCAGTTGTTAATGGGGGAGAGGGAGGACACTGTGAAGCTCATTAATGACTTGTCTGGTCTGTCTGAAAATAAATGGAGACATTGGTTCGTGTTGGGAAGCCATGCTTCAAAATCTCCCTGCTCAGCTGCGGAGTGGAGATAGCTGGGAAAGCCCAGGTGCCATTTGTCACAGAAAGCCCAGGCCAGTGCTGAGAAAGGGATCTGGACCTCTTTGCACAGCCATAACCTCTGCATTCACCTGCAAGTAGAGGTGCCCCATTTGAGCACCTGTTTGCACTCAGGAGTGCCAGTCTAAAAAGCTGTATTAAGGGGAAGAGTGAGAGTAGTTGCCTGTTTGCTGGTGTCCCCTGCTTTAATTAGGTTAGTTTCTTTCATGGCAAGTGCTGTCATACCAAGCTGAAAAATCAATACCATATGGCACAGCGCTCAGATAGCAAACTTGGAGATTAATTAAAGGAGAAGTGCTTCTGTTGGGTCTCAGAGCATAGCAGCTATGATTAGGCATGGCTGAACTGGTTTGGAAATGCAAAGGCTGGGCAGCATCAGAGCTGAGCTGGATGCTCTGCCACTCTGGGGTCAGAACAAACTAAGATCTCCCTTTCTTTCCTCGCTGAAATCTCTGGTTTACATGTTTTCCTGGATTTTCCTGTGTCTTGCTTCCAGGCCAGGGGAGGTACGTGCGAAGGGAAGCATTGTTCTGGAAGGCTTCTGCTTGGTGAGGTGCTGGGTGTGAATGTGGAGAAGGTGCTGCCTGGGGGCTCACTGTACTCCTGGGCTGGGAGCTGCGAAAGCCATGGGAAGGAGAGGAGAGGAGAGGAGTTAGATAACAAAATGTGTTTGAAGGAGTGAGGGAGTCAAGGGAAGGCTTCCTGATGCAGCATTTCTGCTAACTCCCTTTCTTGAACTGGAGGGGAAGCCTGACTTGCTGCCACAGGAGCCCAATTTTGAGGAGAGGAGAGGAGAGGAGAGGAGAGGAGAGGAGAGGAGAGGAGAGGAGAGGAATCAGACTCCATCGCCTGGGAAGTTTCATTTCCAGGGCATGGACCAGAGTGGGACAATGTCTACCCCTCTTTTGGGAGTTGCTGATTTAATGAGTGTGGCAGCTATTGTGTGTGTTTGGGACCCTCACAGCCGTTTTTCTTCTGCCGATACTTTCTTTTCTTTTCGGCTTTAATGAGTGTTTCTCTAATTGACTTGATGATTTCTGTTTAATTAGCACATTTTGGAGGAATGATCAAAAAATAATAAGATAAATTAATCAGACAAGCATAGTGCAAAGGAATAATAGCTCCTTTGTGGGGCTAATTGGAATGGACAGTCCATCGGCTAGTTTGGGGCTCCTCACAGTTGGATATTCCCAGCCTAGTTGTGCCTTGTGCCCAGAGCTTCCAAACACCCACATAGACCCAGCTTTGGTAGTCATTTCAATTAGCTTTAATGAGCTATGAATGAGCACCAAGGAGAACTGAGTCTGGGCCTGACCTGTTTTGCCATTGCTCAGATTTTGCTTAAGGCTGTGGAAGCGGAGTTCACCCAGAACCTACATTAGGTGCCAGGCCCTGGATAGCACCAGGCAGAGCATCTCCAGGGAGGGCTGTGTCCCAGCTCACACATCCTGTGTAGGACAGGAGGGGATTGCCCACAGGGATTTGAGATGGGCAGATAAATGGTACTAGAAAGCAACAAGTTTGGCAGAAGCAAGAAGGAGTGGAAGCAAGAAGCAGCAGTTGAAGGAGCAACCAGAATTCAGAGCTACAGCTGCTGTGATGTTCCATCTGGGTTTCTCCCTGAACACTCTGTCCCTCCTGTTCCCACCCATGCATACACCTCTGGAACAAGCCCCAGTCTCCTCTCTAGGAGCAGGAACACGGCTTTCCATGGGCTACATCACCTATAGCTCCTTGGAGATATACGGGGTGAGCTCTGCTTGCCCACTGACAGCCAGCCATGCCTCTAGTTGAGGATGTAGGTGTAGCACCTTGATGGCCATTTGTTTGCCCTGTGTTGGCTAGGAATTAATTAGGAGATGGGCTCCAGGCCGCTGTGACAGCTGTCTGCGTGCGGCACTTCCCAGCAGTTTGATTAAATCTGCGACACTCCAGATGTGAGCACCCTGTGCAGTGGCACATGGCTTGCTCTTAAACTCCACTTAAACCGTGACTGCTCTTCTGGTTTTAATCAAAGGCAAATGCCTTAAGACAGAAATCTGTGCAGAGGAATTAGTAGGGATGTCTCTGGGGTGTGTGGAGTGGGACATGGAAAGGACCCCCTGTGCCAAATTAGGGCTGACAACACTTGCAGTGAGCTGGGCTGGCGATGCTGCAGCACTGAGCAGGTGGTGCGTGGCCAGCTGCGGCTGCACTCACCCTGCAAACCCTCTGCTTCACCCACATCCAGTAGAGCTACAAACGAAGCACTTCCCACAGCCTGACAGCGCAGGGAGCACAGGTTCCCTGGTTCATTTAACCCGTTCATGCCACCTGTCTCTGCAAATCCGTCACCCCAAAATGGAGGGTACTTGGTCGCTACATATACCTATTCCCACCTGGCCAGGAGTGCACACACAATCCACCACCGAGCCCTGCTGCAGCCGGAGGAAAGTTTCACTGACTGCATTTCAAGGAGGAGGCTCATCTGTCACTTAGAGGTGGGGATTTAGCCTTGCAAAATACAGGTGTGACTGGCTGCAACACCTCCTCTTTGCTGCCTTCTCCCCTAGCTATGGCCTGTTTCCCAGTTCCTTTTCACCCACGCGTCAGAAGCAATGCTTTCTCAACAGCCATCACCTCCCCATGTTCCCAGCAGGACGTAGAAGAGGTGGAAGAAAAGCCCTTTTTCTTCTGTCCACGCTTATTGAGGTTCCCACCCTTGCCAAATTGCCTGTGTTGCCATCAGCTGGCTGCTCACCCCGCTGCACTTCTGTGTCACCCTACACCCGTGCAAGGCCTGCCATGGCCACCAACAGGCTGGCTGAGCTTGCCATAAACAGCAGGTGCCCAAGGGCTGTGGTGTCAGCATCATCCCTGGGGAGCAGGCTCCAACCTGTTCCCGTGCCGGTGTGCCAGGGCTGCAGGTGCTGGGTGTGGTGCTGGGGGGGAGTACCAGCCTGTGACTGCTGGTGCAGGTACAATGGGTGGGTGTGCAGTAAGAGCTGGGCTTTTGGAGATGGGCTCTCCATCCAGCCTGGGGCACAGGAGCCTCTTCCACCCTGAGCTGCCTGAAACTGTCAGATGGTCCTTTATTATTGACCTGATTCATATCTAAACCAGGGAGGTGAAAGCTGTCTTATCCCATTAGTAATCCCCTAAACCAGGCCCTTCAATACCTTCTCCTTGCTACCCCCTCCTCATTGCTACAGCAGGTGGTTACAGGGTGAGTGCACATCCTTCCAGGCCTTTCCCTGAGCCCCAGGGTGAAGACAGGGACTCCAAAAACCCACCAAATGCTGGCTCTGGAGCAATCATTGGCTGAAGAGGGTCTGCCAAAATGCTGCACATATCTGTAATTCCCCAAGGACTTGCAAGGCTTGTTCCTGGGCTCTGAGTGGGACAGCTCCAGGCACTCATCCCATCACACATGCCCTCCATCCTGTAGGTCATGGCGGATGTCTGACATGGTGGTGGAGCAGCCATGGGGAGGAGGGGACAACCTGGGGACTGTCCCACCTCGCTGTGTCTGTAGTCGTGCAAAGTGCAGCAGGGATGGGGGTGCTCCAGCATCAGCTGCAGGCACCACTCACCCCTCTCACCCCTGGGACATGGGACTGCACCGAGGCCAGGGTCTTGTGGCCTTGGGCTGCTCTGGTAGAGCCCCATGGAGATTCTGGCTGCTGGGGCACCTTGAGGCTGCTGGGCCGGCTGGCATAGGCACCCTGCCCATGGAGAGGGGGGGCAAACCCCAGGGAAATTAGAGCAAGGGGCGATGTTTGATGTTCTGCTCTTTAAGCGATTAATAATCTTTCGGCGTCGGAGAATCAGCTGAAAATCTTCCTTGGAAAATAATGAGCAGAGAAACATTTACTGATTAGTCTAATCCCAGCTAATCCTATCTGATGAGCATATATCAAGATATCCTTTAACTGATTTATTGTCCAAAGGACCGGTGGAGATGCCCCTCTTCACCGTGGCTGAGGGAGCTGGGTGTGGCAGCAGGTGTGTCCCCACACCCCACCCCACTGTCCTGTCCCAGGAGCGGGTGTGTCCCCATTCCCCAGGGCACGGCCTCGGTCACCCTCTGCCCTGGGCAGCAGCGCCATATCCAGGCCACCTTGCCAGCATGGGGAGATTTAATCGCTATTTCCATTTCTGCATCTATCGGCTTTCTGTTGGGTTTGAGCTTTTATGTTTCATAAACTGATTAGGAGCAATTATACGTGCTTTATCCCCAAACTTTCCAAATGCCTAGGCCATATGCATATTTAAGGCTTCATCATCTCTCCCAACAGCTCAGCCTCAATGTAAACTGCTGAAATCAAGCTGATTCTGGGACAACATCAAAAATTAGGGTTTTAACCACTAATATCTGCTCGAACAGGAAATTTGTTGTGGGTGGTGGCCGGATTATGACTTCTAATTACTGTGGCAGATCCTCCCTGCCTAGCAGTGAAAGTCTCCTATTCCAGCAAAACTGCAGCACAACCACTCCGGAGAAGCGAAGATGCCCAAGGGGATCCCAGGGTGTTCTGTGCCTGGGCAGGGGCCAGCCCTGGGTGGGGATGCCCCAAGCACCCTTGCATCCTGAGCACAAGAGTACCCCGAGTTGGTGGCTTTGGAAGTGTGACCATCCTCCCACACCTGCCATTCCCCTCACACCCAGTTGCCTTTCTTGGTGCGAAGCACGATGGTCCAGAGGGTCCCCCCCGCCAGCCCCCAGCGCCGGCCACGGCAATTATCCTAAATGAAAGTTATTGTTCTGCTAATCCCGGGAACAGCTTGCGATGGGAGATTTGGGTCTTTCTTTAATAATGCAAAGTTAATGCGGAGTCCCCTTGTAATTATCTTTATCAGAAGGACCCTCGGTTAATCTGACTGTCCAATGAAGGCCTGGATCAGGCGGCCCGTGTAAGCCGGTTGTAAATCATTTCCATCAACAGATGAAGCGAAGGGGGGAAAAAAATTGCAGCCCAGGTGCAAGAATCTGGGAGCAAAAGGGAGCACAGAGGCCAGGCACCTCGACATGGCCCCGGCCCCAGTGACAAGACACCTGGGGAGTCCTGCACAACAGCCCCTGCCTGTTCCCGTCCCTGTCTCTAGGGTGCTGAGCCCAGTGGCATGTCCCGAGTGGGATGTGGGGCTGAAGGGTCTTGGGCTGAAACGGGGGTCCTGGGGAGTGCACTGCCGGGAGCAAAAGGGAGCACAGAGGCCAGGCACCTCGACATGGCCCCGGCCCCAGTGACAAGACACCTGGGGAGTCCTGCACAACAGCCCCTGCCTGTTCCCGTCCCTGTCTCTAGGGTGCTGAGCCCAGTGGCATGTCCCGAGTGGGATGTGGGGCTGAAGGGTCTTGGGCTGAAACGGGGGTCCTGGGGAGTGCACTGCCGGGCACCGGCAGAGGGGATATGGGGACACAGGGACATAGCAGGGGGTTCCTGGGAGGAGACCCAGAGGGGGAACCCGAGGGGGTGT
>NW_008238454.1:232971-239253 GCF_000691975.1 Corvus brachyrhynchos | reverse complement strand
GCTGTGGGAGGGGATCCCTCCCTGCCCCGGGCCCGCTCCCCGCGGGCGGCTGGAACTGTGTTTGGGGAGCTGGGTTCGATTGCCCCGCTCTCGACGGGAACGTGACTCTTCCCCTCCCGCATGCTGCTGCCAGATGAGGACAGCCTGTCTGGGGACGCCAGCGACCTGAAGATGTCCACCGCCCAGATCAAGAGGAAGAAACGCCGGCACAGGTAGAGCCCGGGAGTCCGGCTGTCCCCGTTCTCACCTCCTTGCTGCTGCCACCATCCTCCCGCGCTGTTCCTCTGATCCCCAGGCTGGGGCGGTCGGGATCCCCAATGGGGATAAAGGGAAGAAAAGGAAGAAAGAGGAGGGCTGCAGCTGGGGTGGGGGGAGGATTTTCCGGAGGAAAACTTCAGCGTGGGGGATGCTGCCAGCCTCGCTGTTTGCCCAAGGGTCCGGACGGTGTGACAGGATGCTCTCTCCTCTCGGCAGGACGGTATTCACAGCTCACCAGCTGGAGGAGCTGGAGAAGGCTTTCAATGAAGCGCACTACCCCGACGTCTATGCCCGGGAGATGCTGGCTGTGAAGACGGAGCTGCCGGAGGACAGGATACAGGTAGGTGGCTGCAGCGGTCCTCTCTTCCGTAGAGTCTGCGGGCTGCCAGCATCCGGCCGTCTCCTCTGCTCTGTGGCAGTGAGTGCAGGTGGTGGGAACGTGGTTGCACTGAAAGGCTGCAGGGCGCCTGCCGGGAGGCTCAGCTTCTGCCCGCTGGCATCGAACAGCCTCCAAATGGACATGCAGAACCAGGGGACTGAGCTGGCCCCAGCAGCTGCTCACTGCTGGCAACTTGGCTCTGGCCTCCCACCCAGGCAGGAGCTGGGAGCAATTCTGAGCTGCTGGGCCAAGCTGTGACACACGAGCTTGCTCGGTAGCTTGCCTCTTTGAGGGACACATGGCATTTTAGGGCCTGATCCTGCTCCCCTGTGGAACAGCTCAGTGGCTTAAGAATGAGGTGGTACTCTGGGAAGCAGCCTGGTTGTATCTACACCCCTCAAACCTTCAAATACAGAAAGGGGGTGGGAAGAGGGACCTGAGCACCTTCTGTCATCATTGGTCACTACATTATGGAGCCCTTTTCCTGGAGAGGTTGGTGCTTCATGGATCAGGCAGAGGCCCTGCGGGCAGGCAGGGCATAGGGTGACTTTGGCTGGGATCACCCTCCTGTGTCAGGATCAGCCTCATGTTAACATGTGCTCCCTCTCCCTCCCTTCCTCCCCTCTCTGACACCCACGTGTGTGCCCTCCCTCACACCCCTCCCCACACGCCACCCTGGCTGCCCTCCCGGTGCTGCCTGCGTGCCCACACCCTGTGTCCGCACACCCAAACCCCTCCACGCACCCCCACGGCCCACCTTTTGCCCTGGATGCACATTCCCCTGTTCCTGATGGGCCCTGGACACCCGGCCACGGGGGCTGTCCCCTCCCCAATCCCACCCGTCCGTGCTCTCCTGGCTGTTACCCCTGAAGGTTTGGTTTCAGAACCGAAGAGCCAAGTGGCGGAAGCGGGAGAAGTGCTGGGGCCGGAGCAGCGTGATGGCTGAGTATGGCCTCTATGGGGCCATGGTGAGGCATTCCATCCCTCTGCCCGAGTCCATCATCAACTCCGCCAAGAGTGGGCTCGTGGGATCCTGCGCCCCGTGGCTGCTGGGTGAGTGGGAACTTGGGGTGCTGCTGGGAGGATCACGGCTCAGCTTCTTTTTTCCATATGGCTGCCCTTGCCTTTTTCCAGAAAGGAATAGGGCCTCCCTGGCCCTGAGCTGTACACAGGCTGCCAAGTGCCCTGGGTTTTCCATTTCCTCCTTGAAAAGAACAGCTAGGAAAAGGAAATCCTTTTACTTCTGTGTCAGACAGGTGCCTGCACGTGGGTGGGTATTGCTCTGTAGTGCTAGCAGGCAGCCTGGGAGTTGCAAGGCATCTAAGAAGTCACCACCACCTGCCCCCAAACTGAAGGTAACATTAATGCTACCTCAGAGCTGCCCTCTGCTCATACACAGTCAAAATCCAGGTTGGAATGGGTCATTACAGCACACCTCTCCCTGTGAGCCGTCCCTGCTACAGGGGAGGTATGGACTAATTTTGCCACAAGCCATCCCCTCGAGCTGCAGAGAGCAGGTGGCAGGAGTCTGGGTCGGGAAAGGCTGGTAGCTAGAGAGTTTTCCTTGGGATGCAGGCAAGAACTGGAGGAAGCAGCAGTAATGCAGGAGGTGATTCTGAGCAGTCCCAGGCAGAAATAATCAACCAGTGCCCTTGGCTTTGCTCTCTCCCCTCTGCAAGGTATGCACAAAAAGTCCATGGAGGTAAGCAGGAAGGCAGAGAGCCAAGAGAAGCTGGCAGATGGCTGGCGAATGGAGCAGGAGGAGGAGGAACTCAAAGGGAAGCAGGCCAGTTCCCAGAAGGGCTCTGACAAGCTTGGGCCTGCAAAAGACTTGGAGGACACAGCCATCGACCTCTCCAGGACAGCCAAGCACGAGAAGAGGGGTGTGCTGAGGCAGTACATCAACGGGGACCCCCCCACAGAGCAGAACGACAGGGACCACTGAGCTTGGGCTGCCCCAGAGGAGGCCAGACCTCACAGCGTCCTGGCGAGATCATAATATTTATTGATTTATTGATATATATAATTTTTTTTTCTTAAATAACAGAACTTTTATCTGAATTCAGGGCATTTTAAAACTGGGCACACACATCCCCTTGTCCCCTCACTTTCAAGCTGTTCACTTCTCAGCAGAGCCAGGGTGGGTGGTGGCAGAGGAGTCCCAGCGGGGCCAAGAGCAGTGTGAGGATGGGAGCGCATTGTGGTCAGCACCGACTGCTGCTGGGGAGGAGCCTCCTTCCCCTCTGTGCTGGGACCACTTCCCCGGCTAGCCAGGAGCACAAAGAGGAGCAACACAATGCAAGTTGCTCTCTCCTCCAACACGCAGGTGCAAGGATGGTGCAGGAGTTTACAGACGCCTTCTCTGAGCGCTTCCGCCCCTGTGCAGCGCCTGTGTGCGAGTCCTTCCGTGCTGAGCACACAATTCTTCCACCTCGAGGAGCAGCAGGGTTTTTAAACATGGTAGGGTTCATCCTCAAGCTGGTGTAACCTGACAGACAGGCAGGTTTATATTTCCTGAGGATCTGGCCTGCCAAAGCAGCCTTATCACTGGATTTACACTGTGTATCTTCCTTAACTCGTATTTGGGAGAAGGGGGTAAGGACGTTTTTGTTTATGCAATGATTTTGTACACTCTTGAATGTCACTTGCCACACTATGCATGAACAGATCTTTTTGAAAAGCAAGCCATAGTACCCTGGAGCAATTAAACAATTTTGTGAATTGACATAAGAAGATATTTTGTAATTGTCTGTAAAAAGTGTTAATGTCAGCGCTGTTTCTCAGTCGCCCTATATTTATGTCTAAAAGCACTTTAGTAATCTGGTTTTTTGAATGTGGCTCTTCCTGTATTGTCCACCATTTATTTATTACATATCCATAAATAAAATCGTGGTGTATCTTTGGTTTTCATGCTCTGCATTGCAATTTATA
Source organism: Corvus brachyrhynchos (assembly GCF_000691975.1). Taxonomy (NCBI): domain Eukaryota; kingdom Metazoa; phylum Chordata; class Aves; order Passeriformes; family Corvidae; genus Corvus; species Corvus brachyrhynchos. Next base: position 235,685 of record NW_008238454.1, on the reverse strand, counting down.
CCTTCCTTTGACACATCTCGTGGCAGTTGCTGAACTGGCCCACGCAGATGCCTCGACAGCTCTCCTGGAACACCTCCAGTTTCATCTACCAGCCAAAACATAACGGAAAATTATCAAAAGGTTTTATTAAAATCTGAGTAATTCCAATTTGGAAAGTTTCCTAATACAGCTCAGGGGGTGTGTGGCCAGGTACTGATGCTGTCACCTGGTCCTGCCTCTGCTGCTGGGCCTGGCTGCTTGCACAGAGGCAGCCACAGGCTGTGCTGGACAGGGGGAGAGTGGGGGGACAGTTCCTGGGAAGAGCAGAGCAGTAAGTGGCATGTGCAGATTTCCTGCCTTTCCCCTCCTTTGCTCATCCAGACCCCCACCAGGCAGCCAGGGGGAGGGCTAGCATATGCATGGCAAATACAAGCTTTGAGCAAAAAAAAAAAAAAAGTTTGCTGGGAGGGCTGTGGGGAGCACGGTTCAGGAAAGGACCAGCCAGGGCTTATTGCAGCAGCAATTAGGCTCACTGAGAGCCGAGACTTAGCACATTGGAGGTATAATCCTGCCTGAGCAGCATCTGCAAACCTTTTATTTGGGCTGTGCCACGCTGGCACTGGATGCTTGCAATCCTTTTTTTTTTGCTTTGGTCTGCCTGTGTGCAGATGGCCTGGCTCTTTGCCTTGTGCTGGCTGCAGTGCTGTGAGAGCGGGCACGTCCCCACCCCAAGTGCTACAAGGGGAGACACTGTAGTTCCAGCACGCACAGGGCGCCGACCACTGGCGCTCCTGGTAGTGCCTGGTGGGCTCCCAGCTCTCACCACACGCTGGGAAGGAGGAGCCAAGACGAGGGCTACTGGCCGGAGGCACTTTTCGCGTGCTAGGAAGTGACTGCGGGGTACAGATGCTGCCCAGGTTCAGCTCCTGGTGGCAGGGTCTGGTGATGCCCTCTTTGGAGTAGGGAGTCACTCGACTCTTGGCTACCTGCACTAACCCTGGCACAGAAGTGTTCACTGTCCTCCAATGTCACTGCTTAGAGCAGCAATAGGAGTAGGGCAGCACGTTCTTGTTGTTGCTTCAGGTTTGATCCATCCTGAGATCAGTGGCAGCCAAACCCAGCCGTGGCTCCTGCCAGTGCTGGTTCAGGCCTGGGCCAGTCACGAGAGTGTGAGAGGAGAAACCCTGATGTAAGGCACTGGCTGCCACCTGTGCACAACTCCGCTGCTGCCCATGTGAGACCCCACAGCCGTCCTGGTGACCACATCAGGGCCTGGCTGCCATGAGCTTCCCTCTGTAAGGAGCCTTGGGGGTCCCTCAGCCACAAGTGCTGGGCTTGCTGAAGCAGGAGATTGCTTCTATGTGGCCCAGGCAAGAGAAGTCAGTAAATTCAAAGCCAGTGTTCAGCACATGCAGATCTTTTCACTCACTGGAAGCTGACTGTCAGGCACCCGTGGGTTGTGAGGAAGTGTTCCAGTGATGGGCTCAGAACAGAGAAGGCTGCGGGGCTGCATTGGCGGAAGCATCTCCGTGGTGCCATTTCTGTAGAGCTTTAGCAACATTAATTTCTAAGTGTGTCATTTTGTTCTGGCCAAGCCTCCCAACCCGCAGGCGGGATTTTCAGACTGGGAGCTCAAGGAGCGAGTCCGAACGCTTTGTAAGCGCTCCCTCGTGTGGAGCGGGGCGATGGGACACGGTGAGCAGCCCAGGAACGAGAGAGGCCGGCTGGAGCCCTAGAGGCAACAAGCCTCACTCCTTCCCCTTACTCCCACAGACCCCGGCCGGGGCGTGTCTGGACGTCTGCTGCGGATAGAGAGTTAAAGAATCCTGCGGGGTTTGTGTTTCATTACTCCCGTCTTGCATCGCCAACAGGCACTTGGTACAACGAGCAGTCTCTGGCAGAGGGCACCGGCGCTGACCGGAGCCTCTGACTTTCTCCAGACTGCATCAGGTACGGGCCAAGCTGTCCTGCGGTTCATCAAACACAGCAGTGCCTGCTGGTTGAGGAACGGGATTGCTCCGCTCTGCACTGGGGCGGCCCCTCAAGCCCTGGGGGCAGTTTTGGGCACTGCACTGCAATGTAAGACAGATATTAAAACTATTAGAGAGCTTCCAAAGGAGGGTATCACGAAGATGGTGAAGGGTCCGGAGGGAAGCCGTGTGAGGAGCAGCTGAGGTCACTTGGTCTGTTCAGCCTGGAGGAGACTGAGGGGAGACCCCATCGCAGTCTGCAGCTTCCTCACGAGGTAAAAGCAGACGGGCAGGCACTGATCTCTTCTCTCTGGTGACCAGTGACAGGACCCAAGGGAATGGCTGGAGTTGTGTCAGGGGAGGCTGAGGTTGGATATCAGGAAAAGGTTCTTCACCCAGAGGGTGCTTGGGCACTGGAACAGGCTCCCCAGGGCAGTGGTCACAGCACCAAGCCTGACAGGGCCCAACGAGGGTTTGGACAACGCTCTCGGGCATTCTCTGCGATTACTGGAGTTGTCCTGTGCAAAGACAGAAGTTGGACTTTGATGATCCTATGTGTCCCTTCCAACTCAGACTATTCTATGATTTCCTAGGTTAGTTCAGCACTAACATCAGTACAAGTCCATACTTATAAACCAGGTGTACGTGTTCAGCCCACAAAATCTCCTCAGGCTGCCACTGGCGAGGGCACCGGTTCTGCTCCGAGTGCCACTTCCCAGCGATCCCACACTGCTGCGCTGAGGCTCGCGAGGCTCGCCGAGCAGC
>NW_008238454.1:226637-231838 GCF_000691975.1 Corvus brachyrhynchos | reverse complement strand
GCGGATGGGAAGGGCAGCCGGTCCGTGCTGTCTGTGCCCCCGTTCGCCAAGGAGCTGCACCTGGAGATCGTCTGCTCGCCGGCCTACAGCACCCGGGGAAGTTACGACTGCGTGCTCTACAGGCACTTCGAAACACCGCGGTGAGCTGTGCGGGACGGACACTCGGGGCGGGCTCGTGAGATACACAGTGCGTGTGTGCCACACGCTGGGGATGCGCACATCCACACCCCCCGTGCAGGTGCTGTGTAGTTTTAGAATATCGTCTTGCATTATCCTATCACGAGTGTGCTCTGCTTGGACACAACGCTTTTTGTCCTGTCCTTCAGAAGACATCTTCAAGTCTCCTGCCTCATGATCCACCATCCAGTGCTGAGGGCTTGCAAGTGCTGCCCACAAGCCTCTATTGTGGGCCGTGTTTATAATCCCAGTTTTCAATTGAGTAGTCAGGAAACTGGATGCGTTGCCATCTCTTCTGACACCTGTGCCTGAGCGTCTTTCATATGTCTGTCAAGGCTGTCTTTTGGAATTATCCCCAGCTGTTCCATAGATAAGGTGGAGATTTTGTCTGAATGAGACACTCTAATGACGCTCCTCTTCTGTACCATTCCCAGAAGGCTCCCCTTAGTAGTCTGGATACACCTGGTTCCATCCAGTGCATGCCGAATCTTTCAGTGGCTATTGATGGTTTTATTTACAGGCAGGGAGTGAGTCACTGCAAACAGTTACATTCTTTTTTTGTAAAAACACTTGTGATGCAGGGCAGGGAGGGCACACCAGAAGGATTTACTGTCTTTCACTGGTGAAACTCTCTGGTTTTTTTGTAGGCTAGTCCAGGAGGGAGACATCCTGTGTGTTCCAACATTTGGAAATGCTGAGTTTATAGAACTAAACGCGGACAAGTTCCTAAGGTAGGTGTCAACAAACTGTGGCTCTATTACTTGATACTTTTCCATGATTGACTGTCTTGAAATCAGACAGTTTATTCCATTCTGATCTGTCCCTGGATTTTAGTGTTTTATCTGTCTCTTAATATACTGGGTAGAGAGAAGTGTTTTTGTTGAATTATGGAGGGCTGCAGCTAAAAGGGAGGCCTCTGTTAGCTCAGTCGAATAGTCAGGAAGGCAAGAAAGGAAAAAAAGAGGCAGAGCAACTGATGAGGATAAAGAGTGAAGAGGAAGGGGTGGCCTGAGGACAGGCAGAGCCACATAAAGAAAGCAAAGTGGGAGCTGGACTTCTCAACGTACGACAAAAACCAAAACGTGAATGCAAGCCCTAGGTGTTCAGGTTAGAATAACTTTCTGTTTGGCCTCCAATTCTGCCTTTCCTGGTTTTGCTCATGTGGCTTTGGAACAGTTGTGCTAAATGGGAGAAGGTCCCCTTTGTACCAGGGTAAGGGTGTTCACAGTGGCATTCCCAACATTCACTCTGGCTGATCCTTGTAGATACTGCAAGAGGACAAGACTGTCTCTGCTTACGTGTGCTTTTCAGCTGTCTTCTTGTTGCCATTTATATTGCTTTCGAGATCTTGGCTCAGCAGTTTAGAGTGCTTGTTTTTTCCCTTAGGTGGCCAGAGCTTTATTTCAAGGTGAAGAAGATCGTAGGCGTGGTGGAAGGCGAGCAGTCTGAGGGTTACCTGGTGGACACCCAGAACACGTCTCTCTATCTGGTGAGATGTCAGCAGAGAGCAGAGAGAGGAGATTTGAGGCTGAGCTTGCACTGTGGATGATGGATGTACCTGTGGAGGCTCGTGCCTCCTGCCATTGGAAAATGACATTTCAGGACAGATTTTGTCACTTGACACCTGTCTTTACTTGGGCGGTGTTTTTCCTTTCTCACAGGTGGGTTCAGCAAACAGCACTGTGCCATCTGCCCCAGCCTATAACAGCAGTGAGTTCTGGAGCAGTTTGTCTCCTGCGGGACTTTCCGATGTCGTGAAACAGCTCTGTGATGCTCTTCGGCCTCACCTGAACCGTCGGTGAGTTAGAATTCCTTGGAGTGTGCCCTGGAAGAGGTGGGACCATGGCCACAGGGAGAACTCCCTGTCTGTTACAGGGCCAGTGCACTGAGCGGCGTGGGCAGCGTTCTCCTCTCGGGGCCGAGCGGCAGTGGGAAGCTGATGGCTGTCAGAGCTGTGTGTAGCTGCCTCAACCTCCACCTCTTCAAGGTAATTCCTCCTGTGGCCAGTGGATTGGTGGATTTACAACAGAGAATTATGGAAATGTTTCTTAAGTCAGCCCTGCCAGCGTCCCTGCTGCAGCCGTGAGCCTACCCAGGAGCTGCTTCCATGTGCACATGCAGACAAAAGGAGTCTGAGTATGCTGAGTTTAGCAGCTCAAATATAAGCTTGAAGAGATATTTCCTCTGGAATGTCCCCTCCAGTGCTCCAGAATCAGTAATTTAGAGATCTCTTTGTCCAGGGGGTTCATTTGTGCCTTTCTTTGCTGCAAGTTGCTATTATTGCTGTCAGGCTGATGTACTTTACATGTACCACAACATGCAGTTGTGTTTCAGCAGACTAATGTTCTGTCATTGAGTTGATGCTATACCCTGGAGGGTGGCAGGAACTAAAATATACTGAGGTAAATTGGAGAGGTGATGAGGGCAGGAATTGCTGTGGCATTGGGTGTTTGTTTTCAATTGTCCCTGCATAGGGTGGGCAAAAGGCATGTTGGAAAGTGAGGCACAGATGATGCTGAGATCTTCTTCAGCTGAGTGGGAAAAGAAAAGAAGCCCTCGGTTTCATGCTAGCACATGTACCAGACCTGGCTCAAAATCTCTTGGCATGTGAAAGAACTGCCTTTTAACTGTGTTTACATTCACCACCATCCCCCTGCCAAGAGTGGTGAAGTGGCAGGTGAAATTCACTGGAGCTGGGTTTATGTGGATGATTATATATTTCAAGCTGACTGTCAGTATTAAGAATTCAGTTTTATGTCAATGGCTCCATGAAAACTTGTGCTCTGCTCTCCATATGTGAAAAAAATCAGATCACATTTTATGAAACAAACTTGAGAGTAGGTGCTGTTGCTGTGCAAATCTGTGTCTTGACACAGGTTGAATATCATGCACAGTTCTGGTCTCCCCATCACAAAAGCATAAAACTGAGCTGGAAAAATTCAGAGAAGGACACTGGGGAAGATCAGGGTAGACCAGTTTCTGTGTGGAGATAAGCTGAATAAGTTCTTCAGCTTGAAAAATAAAGAATTTAGGGAGAGTTTGATGCAAGTTTTTACAAGATTTTTTTGAAAGAGTTTTTTCACAAGAGCTTGAGTGGCTGGCAGAGCATGGAAGGTGTTTGCTTTTCTCTGTGCCAGCATGAGACTTGGGACTGTCAGATGAAGCTAGTGGGAGCAGGCAGGCTAAAGGAGAGGCTTCTCTGTGTAGGTAAGAGTATTTGGATGAGAAATCTACTGTTATTTCCACCTGACTGGAAAAATCCCTTTCATGGGAATTGTAGGTGCGTGGATGACCCAAGTGAGGTCTAGCACCTGTCTCTGTCCAGCACAGACGATTCTGGGAACCAAGACAGTCTTCACTGACTTGTTAAAATTGCTATTTTCCTCCAGCATACCTCTCTTGTTCACTCTGATGGTCTGGGAGTATCCCACAAATGCTTTTATTTCCTTGAAACTGTAGAGTTACGTTTGCAAAAGTGAGAGGAGGTCATGTGTTGACTTTCCTAGGAGACTTTCTGAAATTCTGAAAGGACATGGAAGAGGAAGAAAAATTGAAAGAATAGGGCTGGAAGGTTCCTCTTTTTGTGGAAGGAAATTGTGGGCTTGCTCCTTTTTTTGGTGGATATTTTTAGAGTAAACTCTTTTCCTATTATTTTCTCTCAAGTAAAGCTGTAACACTGGGTCAGTGGAGGAGGCAGGTACTTGGCTCACTGCTGTGCAGCTCATCTGGACCCGATCCTTTGTGGTGCTGAGCTCTGACTTTCCTGCAGATGTGCCACAACTCTTGGGATCCAATGCACCATTGTAGGGATTTCACAGGACCTCCAGATCCATGTTTAGGATGTGTTTGAGAGCACTCTGTCAGGTGGCCTCGGGTTCTGGTGGGGTGTGTGTGCACAGCTACAGCTCTGGTTTCAGCGCTGTGTGCTGCTTTTAAAGACTAACACACTTACTATTGAAGACAGCTATACTCTGTCCATCTTACTGCCCTACCCCACCTTAACACTCTCCCCTCCCTTTCTCACTGACTGCAGTGCTTACACTGCCACTGCACCTGCTGTTCCCTTTCTCAGGCTGTTGTGTCTGCCATCCCACCAGGACACAGTAATTCTTTCCCACTCTAATCTCCACCACTTGATGATAAACAGTTTTTTGTCCTTTCTCTCTGCCTTTTGGTACTTGCATACAGGTACTGCTGCCATTAGGCCTGCCACAACCCTAACTCCTGTTTTTTTTCTATAGTGCATGGAGCACAGGAGTTCCTCTGCTCTGTGTCCCTGTCCTTACCCTTTATGTCAGATCTTGAGCTGTTCTCCATGCTCCAGGCTACCTTTTCTGAGGATGAAACTCAGGGAATCCCGGAGATGGTTTGGGTCTCCCTGGACAACCTCAGCACCAGGAGGCAGCACTGCCTGTTCCCAGGCTGCTGTTCAAGGCTCACCAGTCACCCCTCCCCTTGGGTGACTTCATCAAGTGTTTGCTTTGTAAACAGTGTCTGGGCCTTCCACCACCTATAACTTCCCCCCAAACACCCGTCACCTTTACCTTCCTCCTGCACTTTGAGCCTGTCCAGCACTGGTTGAGCAGTTTCCTGGGCCTCCTCCTCTACTCATTGCACTGTTCTGCAAGATATTTTGTTCTCCCTCTCTTCCACAGCTCTCACCTCCCTTCCAGCTTAGGTTGCTGAGCTGTGATATCCACGGTATCGATTCCTCTGGTCCCTCTGCCTCACCTTTTTCAGATAAGACCCTCCTGCCCACCTCACCTCTTGCAGAGGAGCAAGAAACAGCCATTTATCCATGCCAAGGCATCCTGAATGTGCCTGTTTTTAATACGACCTGAATGTGTCTCTGGGAAATACCGAGTCTGATCTCCTCTGAGCTGTGAATTGCCTGTGGAAAGCTTTGTGGAATGTTGTCCTAGGCCCCCCACCTGTCCATGTTGCAACTGTGTTGTGTGGTGTGTCTGGCAGGTGGATTGCGTCAGTTTGTGCAGTGACACCAGTGCAGCCACAGAGGAGACAGT
>NW_008238454.1:215336-226590 GCF_000691975.1 Corvus brachyrhynchos | reverse complement strand
GTGCTCCTGCGGAAAGACAGCGAGGTGCGTGGCAGAGACCGAGACGGGCTCAGAGAGGATGCCAGGGTCATTGCTACTCTGAGGCAGCTGCTCCTGGACAGAGACCCAGCACTGAGGTATGGACCCTGCACGTTTGCTGTGGGCATCTGAGGTAATTGCTTGCTTCTGCCAACGGCCTAGCCATGGCAGAGTGAGTTGGCATTATGTGATGGCAATGCAAGAGGGTCCTTCCAGAGAGCTGAGACCATGCACTGTCCCCTTTCTCTCAACAGCCACCCTGTCCTGGTGGTTGGCACAACCTGCAAGCCCCAGGATGTCCCGACAGACGTGCAGACTGCTTTCCTTCATGAGGTGAAGATCGAAGCCCCTTCAGAGGAGCAGAGGAGGTTGATGCTGAGCATGCTGACTGCCAGCCTGCCTCTGGGCAAAGAAGTGAGCCTGTCCAAGCTGGCCCGCAGGACTGCCGTGAGTGAAACCACAGCAGCATGTGGAGATGTGCAGGCTGGGACTGCTGGGCCAATCTCTCCTAGCTGGCCTTAGAGAAAGGGGGTAATTCCTACAGCCCTGTCAGCTTATTCAGTGGTTAATCCTGGTGCTCAGACACCAGCTTTTAAATGCAGATTTCAGTGCCTACAGACTCCACACCTTTTGCAGAGGTGTTGGCTGATGTTCAGCTCTGTTGATAAAAAATAAAGCTAGAGCTTCTAACTAGAGGCTCAAGGAACAGCTCTGCAAGGAATTTTTCCCCATACTTTTTATGGCCTAGGTGTAGCTGTGTTCAGGGACTGAACTGATGCTCTTTGTTTCCACATTCACAGGGATTTGTGCTGGGAGATTTCTGTGCCTTGCTGTCCCACAGCAGCCGGGCTGCTTGCACCCGTATCCAGGCCTTGAGGTAGCACAGGCAACAGGGCAAGGGGCAGGGAGGGCAGGGGCTGCAGCCAGCTTGATCATGCCAGTAGTGGGGCAGAGCCTGACTCCTTTCCTTTTCTTTCCTCACCAGTTTTCCAGGTGGACTGAGCGAAGAAGTGGAGAGGGATTTTTGCACTGCTGGGTTCCCGGTGCTCGAGGAGGATTTTAATGCTGCACTGGACCAGCTACATGATGCCCACTCGCAGGCAGTGGGAGCCCCAAAGGTGGGATGCTGGGGCACAAGGAGGGGGTGGGTTCTGCAGAGCTCTTGGCTCAAGATGCCTGTTGCAGTTCTTGCAGGGCTATGCTCTGACATGTTGTTTCCTGCTCTGTCCTTCCATTTATTCCTCCAGCTTTCAGTGGGAAGCAGTCCTCTTGGGCTTTCTGCCATTAATTTTCACCCTCTTGGCTTTTGAATTTGTCAGGGAAGCCCTTGCAGTGCTAATTGCAGACCAGTTAATTGGGTGGGGTGCCAGCTGTGCAGCATTTTGAGGGGCAGAGGCTGCCTCACTGAGCTCTCCCCAGCCACCTGGCCTGAGGGAACAGAGAGGCTGTGGCACAGCCTGGTGAGGGAGTTTCTTCCTCACTTGATCCCTGGCCTTGGATGCTGCACTGGTGCTGCTGAGCTGGCATGGCCTTTTGTGACAGGCAGTTTGAAGAGCTTGGGGGTTCTACAGGGAAAGTGACGTGGAGAGTCTGAGAAAACCAGCAGTCAGCTTCTCAGGAGGGGTGGGATCTGTCTCTGGCAGCTTGGCACCCAAGGAAGCAGCTTTTGGGATGATGGGTTTGGCTGGGTAATGTGGTGTTGGGACCAAGCAAAGTGATCAGAACCTCTTTTCCATGCCCATGAGTGCACATGCGCTCATCACAGGACAGGAAGCCTTGGCCTTGGAGCAGTTCCACTGGCACCTTCCCCAGCTGCCCACTTAATTCATGAAGTGAGCTCTGCTTTAAGGTGTTTGCCAAGTTTGCTGTAAGACAAATAACCTCAGAGCATGCTCAGCAGTGGGCTGTGTGAATGGGAGCTAATTTTATTTGTATTTCACATTCCTTTATTGATAGTAATTGGCTGTGGTCAGGAAGCCCATTAGCAGACCTGGATACTCTCAACATACATTGCTTTCAGTTCCCTGCTTGCACTTTCTGGTTAGTCACACATTTGTCTGCAGTTGCAGCCTGAGCCTTCTGGAGAGGATTGATTCCAAGCCTCCACTTGTTAACAGTGTCTGCACTGTGTCTTAGACTTACAATGTGCTCCCCTGAAAACAACCTTGCTGCAGTTTTCCAGCTCCTGTGCTGTCTGTAGAGCTCTTTCTAGCGAGGCAGGATAAGCAAAAGTGCAGAGGAGAGGGCAGTTCTTCCATTCATTGTCACTGCAGAAGGGCCTGTGACCTTTTGCTTTAAAAGTTCAGGGTTTTTTTCTGAAAATCCTTGTTTTGTTTGACCTGATTTTTCTGGTGATCTTGCTGGACAGCTAAAGAAATAAAATGAGGTAACATTGTCTCAAGTAGTGAAGGAAGGAGATGCAAATTGGCTGAGGGGGAAGGAATTTTGCCCTAGCTTATTTTTAAACTCCCCACTTGTGCTGGCACCAGCAGCTGGGGGAAAGTGTTGTGGGGCTTTGGTTTCTCTGCATGTTCCCAGGAGAGCTGCTCTGACTCTCAGGAGGATGTCATGCAGGCTGTGGCATTCCAGCTGTTCCTAAAGCCATGAGCAGAGCAGCAGCGTGCTCTGGGATAGTTTTTCTTAGCACAAAATAACCCAAGAGGCATTGGCTCACCCATCTCAGGTTTGGTGTCTTCTCTCTGTTCTCTGTGACCCCTCACATGTCTGCAGCTGACCCCATCCCTATCTATTTCTCGTGAGCATACATGGACTTTGTTCTTGCATCCCCCCATGCAGGAGCGGAGAGTGTTCCATACGCTGTCCCACAGGATGTCTGTCCCTCACATCCTCCTTGCCGTCACAGAGGTCCTGGCAGCCCAGGTTCTGTCCCTCTGCAAGGTGTGGAGCTCTTGCACAGTCTCACCCCCCAGGGGGACAAGGTGCCCTGAACACAAGTCACTCATAGTTGCAAGATCCAGACTTCTTTTTTTTTTTTAAATTTGTTGTTCTTTCGTATTTTTGCCTTCCCTCATGCATCCCAAAGGCTGCCTGCAGCAGGACTCTCTCCCCTCAAATCTGCAGGGAACCCTGGCAGATACTTCCCCTGGGGTGTTTTTGCTGACAGATGATATGAGGTGCAGTGGAGGATTGGAGACGAGGTGCACACTGTGAGTGCAGCATGCTTGGGGGCGTGTTTGTACAGTTTGTTTTCTCCATTGCAAAGCTCAGAAGATGACAAATGTGGGTACTGGATACTAGAGCAAGAGCTGCCCAGACACGCTCAGGGAGAAGTGCTGACAAGGGTTCTCGCTCTCTTGGCAGATCCCCTCAGTGTCCTGGCAGGATGTTGGTGGGCTGCAGGAGGTGAAGAAGGAGATCCTGGACACTATCCAGTTGCCCCTGGAGCACCCAGAGCTGCTGTCACTGGGTCTGTGCCGCTCTGGTCTGCTGCTGTACGGGCCTCCAGGGACAGGGAAGACCTTGCTGGCAAAAGCTGTGGCAACAACGTGCGCCATGACATTCCTTAGGTGAGAACTGTGTGTGGGACTGACTTCCTCCTGGCAGGGGATGGGTGTCCTCTAACTGGCTTCCTCTTCTCCCTGCCTCACAGTGTGAAAGGGCCGGAGCTCATCAACATGTATGTTGGGCAAAGTGAGGAGAACGTGCGCAATGGTGAGGATGTGCATGCTGCTCCTGCAGGTGGGGAGATGGGGCTTTTCTGTAGTGCTGCAGGGAAGGAGGTAGTGCTTAAACCCCCCTTCCCAACTCCCACCCACAGCTCTCAGCAAGGGCTTGAACCCAGCTGTGTCCTACAGTGCCTTGCAGCAGCTTCCCTTCCTGCTCTCTCTGCTCCTGTTGCTCCTGTCCCTGGTGTTCCTGATGGGGCAGCAGCCCCTCAGAGATGCAGCTGAGCCTTGGGCCCCATCCTGCTAGGTGCTGCCTGTCCCTATTCTGTTGGGCTGCTCAGGCAGGAGCAGTTGGTGGTGGTGATACAGTGGGCACGTGGTTTCCATCCACAGCTCTTCCCTGCTGGGAATGTAGCAGGTCCTGTTGCTGTTGACTGCTCCTGCAGGTCTTTTTCACCTTTTGTGCTGTCTCCTCACAGTGTTTGCCAGAGCCAGGGCAGCTGCTCCCTGCATTATCTTCTTTGATGAGCTGGATTCCCTGGCCCCGAGTCGTGGGAGAAGTGGAGATTCAGGGGGTGTCATGGACAGGTGAGTGAGCATCAGGCGTCCTTGGGAGAGCAGCATCCCTGCCTCAGCTGCAGGCAGTGCATGAGATTGCAGTGAAAGGCAGAGTCCATTCCACCCCTCATTTCTCTGTTTTCTCCCCTCTCTGCTCCCCTAAGCTCTCAGCACGGCCTGTCTCTTCTCTGAGCTTTAGTACTGCTGTTTGCATTGCCTCAGGTTCCCGATTGCCCAAGCTTGCTGTGCAAACATTTGGCTAAGACAGTCTCCTCCATCTGCTTCTGTGGCTGCCAAGTTGCCTTTGGCCTCTCCAAGGTCATCCTTCACACCCCTGCTGTGCTATCCTCCTATTAGGTGCCATTTCCCTGTGGTGGGAAACCTTTCAGCTGCTTCTGGTAGAAGCAAAGTATGTACAGCTCAGAGATACCCCGAAACAGGGTTATTTTCCCTAGGCCTCTACTGCTAAGCTGGCAGTCCCCATCCAGTCTTCCTCTTCTGAAGGACTGTCTGGGGTTTGGACTACTGTGCAGTGATCCCACGTGCTCACTGGCTGTACTAATGGAGAAGTCTGGATGGCTGTGTAAGGTGTGTGTGTAAGGGCTCTTCAGGGAAGAGAAATAGGAGCTGAAGTCCAAGAAATGGACCTGCCACTGGCCTCACTTCTTCATCTTTTCATTGGTGGCTGAGGGAGACACTGGGTGACTTGCCAAGGCCTAGTTGTAAGCATCCTGTCTTGCTCTCTGCAGAGTTGTCTCACAGCTCCTTGCAGAGCTCGATGGCCTTCATTCCTCCAGAGAGGTGTTCGTCATTGGAGCCACGAACAGGCCTGACCTCCTGGACCCAGCTCTGCTACGGCCAGGCAGGTATGTCACATCCTACCCTGCCTCACTCCAGGAGTTTCCCAGAGCTCCTCAGGCCGTGGTGAGCAGGAATATGTCCCTACCATGTTACCCCTACAGAGATTGTTCATGAAGCCCCCTGGCCCTGGCTCAAAGGAAGCCAAGAGGTGGCTGGTGCCTGTGGCTGTAGCAGCAGCATAAGATACCACAGCTTGTTGCCCCCAGCACTGTGGTTACTGCCCCAGCAGCACACCAGGGCAATGAGGGACCTGCTGTTGCACCAAACTGGCAACAGGAATTGGTGCCCCGGGACCTCTTTTGCACAGCTGCCCCCCAGCCAGTCCTCAAGCCTGTGACTTGCTTGTCCTGGGGCAGGACTTTGTATCTGCTGTGTTTGGACCCTGTGTGGTTCCCGTCAGCCCATTTCCCCAGCCTGCCACTGTCCCTCTGAAGAGCAGCCCTGCCCTCCAGCACATCAACTGCCTCAGGCTCCGTATCATCCACAAACTGGACAGCAAAAGGAGCTGTCCCAGGGCCACCCTTCAGCTCCTGGTGCACAGGGCTGAGCACTTGTGGCAGGTTTGCTGTGGCCTGTTCTCAGCTGTCTTCTCTCTGCTGACAGGTTTGACAAGCTGGTCTACGTGGGCATCATCGAGGACCGGGAGTCGCAGCTGCAGGTGCTGAGCGCCGTCACCAGGAAGTGAGTGACCCTGTGCTCTTGCAGCAGCCTCCCACCACCCTCCAGGGGGTCACAGCCTTCCTGGGGCTGATGCTTAGTGTGCTCCCTCTTGGCTTCATGTCTGAGCCGTGGGGAGCACCTGAGGTCACTGAGCCACAGCCAATGGGTAGGGGAGGAGGACAGAGCAATTTCCAGAAGCAGAACTAGGACTGTTTTTTCTACAAGATGGGAGAAGCTCAGCCTGCCTGTCCAAGTGGAGGGATTGGTAGAGTTTTCCAGTCACTGTGCCCATATGCTCTTCTTAAGGAGCTCAGACAGATGCTAATGGTGCAGTGAGACCGCAGTGCAGCTGCAGGACAGGAAGCTCCCATTTGATTCCTGCAAGAATCAAATCAAACACTCCTGCTGTTTGCCAATCCAAGCGTGAAGGCAACTCCATTCATCTCATTGCCTCTCCTCCTATGGTGCTCAGGGGTGTTCAGGCTGTGATCTGTGTGTCTTCCCAATCACTGGTTGTGTGGGATCACTGAGCAGCAGGGTTTGGCTGCTTTTCCAGCTGCTCTGAGCTCCTGAGAGCATCTCTGGAGGGAGAAGAGCAGGCCCTGCAGTTCAGGTGCAGAGGTGCCACCCCCCACAGCTAGGTGAGTAGCTGAGACTGCCTGTGCAGGGACTCAGTCATGGATAGATGTGATCACCTCTGCCTGTGGCTGCAAGTTAGTAGGAGAGGTGAGTGTGTGGGCTGGCTGCAGGCAGCTTGTCACACCCTGTGTCTTGGCCACCATACCCTCCAGCAGCTGCAGTCATGCTGAAGGAGGCTCGCTGTCTGCAGCGTGGCTCTGATGGGATGGTTTGGTGTTACAGTGGTTTGTACTGTCTGTCATTAAACATGCTCTCATCCAGCCCTGGCTGTAGTTTGTTCCCAGGCATGTGGAGCACTTAATTTATCTAGGTGAGAAGTCAAACACCAATTGCATAAACAGATGGTGTTCTAGAGAGTTCATCCTGCACCATGGCTCCAAGATTACTCCCTGCATCCTTTGTGCTTCCTAGCCTGCAACCAGAGAGGCCCAGAGAAGTTGTGGATGCCCTGTTCCTGGACATGTTCAAGGCCAGGCTGGATGGGGCTTGCAGCACCTTGTGGAAGGTGTCCCTGCATATGGCATGGGAGTTGAAACTGGATGACCTTTAAGATCCCTTCCAACCCAGACCATGCTGTGATTCAAAGTTTCCTTTGATCCTGCTTAGCAGGAGAGAGGATCTTGCTGCAGGGATGTTTCAAAGAAAGATGACTGTTGAATAAAACAATAAAGCAAACTCGTTAATTTTTTTTTTTTTGAGCGTGCAGAGCACATTCCGGAAGTGGTTAAACATGGGTACTCTGCTTGTTCCTGCCCAGTCACACTGGCTGCCACAGCTCTCCTGGTCTGTTTTTTCTGTGGCTTTTACATCTGCATTTTTCTCTCTTGGCAGGTTTAAACTGGATCCTTCTGTGAATCTCACCACCATCCTAGAAAAATGCCCAGCTCAGCTGACAGGAGCAGACATCTACGCCCTGTGTTCAGATGCCATGATGTGTGCTGTCAAACGGAAGGTGGAGTGGATTGAGGAAGGTAGGAGCCCTGCCCTTACCTGTCCCAGGTGTTGGAGCAGCCCAGCACAGGGGCAGAGAGGAGAGTTACCACTGCTGGTAGCTGGGCTGTGTGAGAAGATCCTCAGCAGCTTTGGGACCACAGTGCTGGGCTCTGGGTTATTGGCAGGCAGGCAATTTCTGCAGATGTGGTCATCTCCACCTCCAGTGCTTGGCCCCAGGGGGAAGGAGAGAGACACAGGTTTTCCTCACAGTCTCTGATGGCTGGAGAGTGGGCTTTTGGATCTTGCCAGCTGCCCCTGTTCTCAGCCTTTTCCTGTTCTTTCCCTCATGCAGGGCTGGATACTGAGAAGTCTGCTCTGATCCTGACCATGGAAGACTTTCTGCAGGCTGCTGCCAGGTTGCAGCCATCAGTCTCTGAGCAGGAGCTGCTCAGGTACAGACTCATCCAGCAGAAGTTTGCAGCCTGCTAATGCTCAACAGAGCTGGGACTGGAGAACAGGCACAAACAGGCACCTGCCTGCTCCTCTCTGATGCCTCCCAGGCCCCCTTCCTTGGAGCTTGGGTGGAACTAGTGTCAGTGCAGTTTCCCAAGCCAAAGCCTGGTGGAACTGCTACTCTGTTCAGCCAGGAGGGTGGTGGGTTCTGTAAGGGTCACTCACATGTCAGCGGTGCGTTGTGGCTGCCGGGAACATAGCAGGGTTCCTTGCAGGGACAAAGCCGAATCCCATGGTTGTGGGCAGCGTAGCAGTGTCTCCATGGGTGACAGGCCATTCATTGGTGGGGGAGAAAGGCTCAAACTGCACCTGTTTTGGCAGCAAGTGCAGGGCTGGAGGCTGCTGCTTGTTGGGTTGTCAGCCCCCAGTGAGAGGTGCTGGCCAGAGGGCAGCAGGACACAGGGCACTGCTGCTCCAGCTGGCCTGGGCTTGACATAGTCTCTGAATAAATACAGGTTTTCTAGCTCTAGGTGTTCACTGCCTGACCTCAAGTTGTTGCTTGCTGATGGTGTCTGTCAGCTCAGGAAGGTCTCTGCAAATATCTCTGTGGGCTGGGTGGTGCAGAGAAATCATTGTCCAGCAGGTAGAGAGGTGAGCACACCTGTGACCCAGGCTGGGGCCACTCTCATCCTGCCAGAATGGCTGGAGCCCGTGGTGGATGAGGAGAGCCTGAGGGAGTGGGGCTTGCATAGCTGGGAGCTGAGCTCCCTCTGCAGAAGTAGCCCAGTTCTTGCTGGAGGCACTGGGTGACAGGACATGAGGCAATGGGAGCAAGTGGCAGCAAAGAAATTCCCATCGGGTAAGAGGAAAAACTTGTCATGGGGAGAAGCTTCAGCCTTGGAAATACTCAAACCTTGCCTGGAGCAGCCTGGAGCTGCCCTGTCTGCACTAATTTGTGCTGAGCACTACTTGGCCCAGACCCATGGAGGTCCTGTCTCACCTCCCTCTGCAGCCTCACCACAGCTGTTGGTGGCATCGCGTATCCCCCGCTTCCCAGCCTTTTCCAAGGGTGCCAGACAAATAGCACTTGAGCTGTGTGTGGCAGCTCTCCTGGCCAGGTGCCTGCAGCTGCCCTCAGCCTCTGGCCAGCCCCAGAGATTGCTGGTACCAGGTTTTGCCCCACCTGCTGTAGGCACTGAGCCTGCTGACAGCTGGATCCCTGGGCCAAGCGAGGCTGTGAGGGCCTGTTCCCCCCCAAGCTCCTCTGCTAAGGGCTGGTTCCACAGCAGCTTCTGGCATCCACGTGTGAATCCCCAGCTGGTGCATGCCTGGAGCCCTGTGGCTCTGGCGCTGGCGCCTGAGCGTGTTCAGGCAGGGCTATCCCTGACCGCACTGCTCCGTGCTGCTCGATCTGGGCACCACATCTTCCCCACTGCAGCCACTGCTGGAGCCTCCAGTGTGGAGCCTCCCCAGTCTGAAAGCCCCACTGTGGGGGTGGGTACCCCTGTGTGGGGCTGAGGAGTGTCAAGGAGTCAGCACCTGTTTGGGACGTGCATGTGAGAAAAGAGGTTCCAGCACACTCGCAGGAGCAGTGCTGCAGGGGTATGGCTGGGGTGTGCAACCACCTGGGAGCCAGCTCACGCCTCCTCCTGCTTCAGGGGGGCCCCCAAGCCCCACACTGCTGGCACATCTGGCACCTGGAGCTGGGGACTTGGCAGGGAAGCTGTGCCTGCACCCATCCTGTGCTGCCCCCAGGCTGAGCACCTCCTTCCACAGAGTCCTGAGGAGGCTGTGGCTGTCCCCCTTGCCCCGTACCCATACAGGGACACACGGACCATGATCGCAGGTAGCTCTCACAAGTGTTCTTAATTAGGGGAGAGGACTCCCAGGTACCTCTCAGCCATGTCCCCACCCCCTGCTTGGACCCACAGCTGCTTGCAGCTCTCAGCCACCACAGTCCCATCTCCATAGCCTCCTCAGCCTGTCTTCTTCACGACGTGGATGAAGTAGCAGGGCACGTGGGCCTGTCCCGGTGTGTAGGGCTGGAAGTCGCCCAGGACGCTGTGCTGGCACTTTCCCTGGAAGGCACCTTTCAGCAGAGCTGTGAAGGCCTCCAGCCGGTGCGGGTAGTACGAGAGCCGAAACTTGCTGCAAGGAGGCAATGCTGGTGAGGCAGGGGCACAGTGGGGCACAGTGCCACCCCCCATGCCGGGAGCCACCTCTGCGGCCCTTCTCACCTCAGCTCCGGGTCTGCCCCTGCCTCAGTGGGGGGCACCTGCACCGTGTAGTCCAGGGTCACCATGTGTGCCTTGTTGTTTACCAGCAGCACTGAGGTGGTGATGTCCTTGGTCAAGTCGCTCTGGGAGACCACAGGAGGACATCTGTGTCCTGCAGGGACTCAGTGGCCCCCAGCCTGGGCACGATCCTGCTGCCTGCCCTGCCTGGCCCCCTTTGGGCCATGGGGCTGGGGCAAAGGGGATCGGGATGGGGCAGGGCCTGCCAGCCACCGACCTTGTAGTAGATGTTCTTGCCGGGTGGCGCGCAGCCCGTGGCCAGGATGTGATCGTAGTTGCGGTGGTCAATGACCAGGACACCCCCGGGCCGCACCATGCTGGCAATGTTCCTCAGGGCCAGCTTGTGGTCACTCTGGTCCCCTGGAGAGGAAACTATGGGGTCTCCAGGCACTGGCTGTACCCCATGGCACAGCCCATATGGCCTTATCTTACCCACACACATACTCATGCATACACAGAGACCTGCCCCCACCATCTTCCCCCAAATCTCAGCTTGGAGAACCCACAGCCCCACCCACGGCATGAGCTCAGGCATGTTCTCAGCCTCACTGGAGCAGAGCATGCCACGTGGGAGACCCACCACCCGACATTGTGGCACAACTCTGGGTGTGCCTCCAGCCTTGCCAGAGCTGTGACATTGATGCACACACCTCCACCATGACCATGGAACCCAGTGGGCCCGCTCATGTCACAGACTGGGGCAGTGGGGGCTCAGCTCCAGCCTCCCTGGAGATGTGCCATGAAACAGCAGCTCCATTGTGTGTAATCCCATCCCACTAATGACATGAGTTAGGACACGTTCTCAAGCCTGCTGGAAGACACTATGCACACGTGCATAGGTGCTCCCCCTCCTCTCTCCTGCCCCCAACTCACCTTTGAAGTCAGGCAGGTGTGCAAAGGAGTTCCCGAGGCAGATGACTGCATCAAACCCATCCCCTGGCTTCTCCAGGTCCTTCTCCAGCGTGAGCCAGTTGGCCTCCTCGATGACTGCAGCATATGGAAATGGATGAGGGCAGGGACACCCAACAGCCTCCCCTGCCCGCAAGACCCCATCCCAGCATCACCCAGCCCTTCCCAGGCCCCTGTGGGTGCTGGCTCTGGCCTCTAGCCAGCAGTCAGACAGGCCAGGACCATGGCTTGCCTTTGCCGAGCAGCTGGCACTGGCAGGTCCCCGCAGCAAGGCCACCTGGCCAGCAGCAGCCCCAGGTGAGG
>NW_008238454.1:213718-214063 GCF_000691975.1 Corvus brachyrhynchos | reverse complement strand
CTTTGGTACCCATAGGCACAGCGGGGTAAAACCCCGGAGCGGGCGGCCCCGGGGGCAGGGGCTGCCTGCCTGCAGCTCATCAGCTGGGCTGTGGGTGAGCGGAGCCTGCTCCTGGACCCCCTCCAGGGCCTCCCCTGTGTCCGGAAGGCTGGCAGCTCCCTCACTCTCATCTTTCCGGCCTTTTTTCTTCTTCTTCCCGCTCTTTTTTTTGCTTTTCTTCTCCCCCACGCTTGCCAAGTCACCCTTCTTGCCAGTCCACTTCTCTGCCAGGCAGCCTAGGGAAGAGAGGGGGAGAGGGGGCTCTGATGGAGAGGTAGGGCTCCCCATGCTTTTGCAAGGCTCCCC
>NW_008238454.1:210842-213687 GCF_000691975.1 Corvus brachyrhynchos | reverse complement strand
CTGCATTATTTCAGCCCCTGGCAGCAGCCAGGACTTACTTGTGTCCTTTCCTTTTAGCACGTGGTTGGCACAGAGAAACTGGGAGAGATCCTCCGTCTGGTGGTGCCTGTACCAGTCCTCAATCACATCTTCATACTCCTCTACCAGCACGTCGCACTAGGGCAGAGAGGAGAGCCCAGCTCCAGATGTGCTGGTGTGGCAGGACCAGGGCCAGGCTCCTGCCACAGGTCCTGCCAACATCCTGCTCCCAGCAGTGCACCCCTGGACCCTCTCCCCTCCTCCACTCCAGCCCACAAGGTCATAGCAGCCACTGAGGGCCAATCCCGTGGGGCAGGGTACCTGCTTTTTGAGGTCAGCCACCTCAGCGGAGGTCTCGTTCCACAGCTCATAGGGGATATCCATCACCACCTTGACACCCTTGTGCACCAGGTTGTGCAGGGTCTCGAATGTCTCTGACATGCCCTGAGGGAGGGAGCAGCACTGCCCGGTGAGGTGGTGCTCCTCCTGCCGGGCTCCTACTCTCCCCTCCCAGTGTCAGCCATACAACCCTGCCCAGCAATGCAGGAACATGCAAGCCAGACAAAATCAGGATCCCATGGCCATCAGCGTTACCAGGGGGAAGTTCAAGTGGCAGCGAGTCCCCCTCTGCAAACGTGGTCCCAAACCCCAGAGGGAGACAGCCCCTCGTTCCCTCCATGCAGGTGGGGGCCAGCTCACTGCCACCAGCAACAGCACCCCACATCTGGCTTGGGGGGCAGCGTGGCCTTGCATGCCAGGCACTGGCAGGGGATCCAGAGGATGGGAAGAATGAACCTGGTTTGTCTCTCTGGCAGTGCAGGGATGGGTGAGGCACATTTGGGAGCAGGAACTGCAGGAACGGCCCTCACCTTTGCGAATCTGTTACTGCCGCTCCGCTCCTTGTGCAGGTTGTAATCCAACAGCCGCTTGCAGATGTTCTCTGTCACCTCAATTAACCGGATGTCCCTGCATGGAGAGGGGGAAGGGCTCAGGCTTGGGCATGTCCCCCCCAGCAAGAGCCAGGGCACAGGGTGAGCCTTCCAAAGCCCCCAGCGCTGGGGGCAGCGACAGCAGCAGGAGACTCCTGTCCCACTCCCACTTACGACTGTGTGTACTTGACAGCAGAGCCCTTCCTGTCCAGGAAGCCGTACTTGGTGTCGATCACCTCCTTGGTCTTGCCGGTCTCCTCAAAGGCAGATTTCAGCTCCACGGCTACGTACTTGCACACTGTGAAAAGGAGAGAGCACAGGCGGCTTAGGGGGTGTCACTGTTCTGAGAGGCAGCATGACAGAACACCTGGGACAGCAGCAAGAATCCGCCCCAGGAACTGGGCACACCAAAGATGCTGTGAGCACAAAACACACCTTGGCCAAAGAAATAACCAGGAATGGCTCAGCTGCTTCCACTGGAGAACCCTTGAAGCAGGAACACCCAAACCAATGCTGCAGTGTAAACCAGCTGCTATGGCACAGCTGGGAAGTCAGACAGGCTCAGTTCGGCCTGCAGGTTTCCCACCCCAGAAGCCTCTACCTCCCTGCCACAAGCTGCCACAAGCTGCTCTCTTTCTTTTGGAAGAGGACGGGGTCTTTTCGCAATGCAAGTCCCAGTGTGGCTCAGAGCTTCTCCTCATGATGACAGCACATCCCACCCGGTACTGGTTCTGTGCTCTCGGTGCTCTGGGGACACTGGGGCTGTGCTAGGGACCAAGCAGCTGGCATGGCTCAGTGGGCTAGGTGACAGGACAAGGTGCTGGCTGCAAGCTCCAGCAGCACAACCTGGGGCTCTGCCCGCAGCAGAGACCACATCATCGACAGATTTAGAACACAGTGCATGGTTATTTTTATAAAACTAAAAAAAAAAAAAGGCTTTATTTCTTCAGTAAAAAGAGCAAAGAGCCCAACAGAGTTTTAGAAACAGCAGGAGAAATATCTCAGGGGTTTACAAATGGGAATGTGGAGGGATGGCAGCCAAGCATGGTGTGGCATTCCTCCCCCAAAGATAAGGTCTCAGGAGGTTGGAGAAAGCTTTGTCCTGTGCTGTGGGGTCCTGTTTGTCTTCTTTGAGCTCCACTTCAGGAGAAGAGCGAAGCTCCAGCAGCAATGGTCTGACAGCAATGAGCCACAGTCTTCTCACATCTTTCCACTGAGTGGAAAGATGCCCCAGGCAGGAAGAGAGCAAGGTGGCTTCTCCAGAGCTCCCATGCACGTGTTGAGAAGCCCTGTGCACACCTCCTGCACAATCCTTCCTCCACTGGCACCAGGGGCTGGAGGCGGCTGCGGCCATTTCTCAGGTGGGATGATTGTTCCTTCCTGCAGCCCCTTGGAACTCGGGCCTCAAGTCTGTCACCCTCCACACCACACCTGCTGCAGTGTCCCCACACATGCCAGGAGTGCTCACTGCCGAGTCCAGTTATCCAGATGCTTCCTGCAACTTTTGCTGTGCACTGACACAGGTTCCAGGCCTGGGCAGGAAGAGGAGCAGAGTGTGGTCAGTGCTTGCTCTGATGCTTCTCTGAGGTTACACTGGTGCCACAGCAGAGCTCGGACATCAGCATCTCCAGATCTGCTTCCCCGGCAGGGAAAGCTTTGCAAAGAGCTCCCTATTTCTTTATTTTCTCTTTGCTCTCCAGCTCCACACGTGCCTGCATAGCAAAGACAGAGGAAACCGCACCAGGCAGCAAATGTCCGTCGTGACCTACCCCGGACTGCCTGTGAACCAAGGGGATACTCAGATAGGAAGCATCACGGAGACCGAACTGTAACCAGCACATACGACCAGTCCCAGCTACGAACCGGCAGACGATCGGTGACTGCCGGGAACAGCGCTG
>NW_008238454.1:209151-210550 GCF_000691975.1 Corvus brachyrhynchos | reverse complement strand
CGGCCGCCCCTCGGATTGCCCACACAGCACTCGGGGCCCCTCCCTGCCTCGGGAATTCAGGAGACTTTCCCGCCTGAGGTAACTTGGGGTCCCTTCCCACCCAAACCAAGATTCCCATCCTGTACCTCCCCCAACCACCACTGGGTCTCCTCCCTCCTGCATCTGAGGGTCCTCTCTCCAGTCTCCAGAATATTTCCAGTGACTTCCACAACCCTAGGCCAAAACAGGAGGACTTACCCTTCGGGCAGGGGGATTTGCCCATGCCCTCAGCTCTGGGCAAGGAGGATGGAGGTGAAGACAGCATCAGAGAGCAAGACCTTCAGCAACACCACACGGACACCCATAAGCAGGGCTGCCAAGGCATGGGCTGGCGACACTGCAATGGAAGGATGAGGCGATGCCTGCCACAGACACCCCACTGCTCCCCACATCCTCTCCAGGCCTGCCATGGGGCCATGTTCGGGCAGACTTGGGATCCTTACACATCCCAGAGACACCTCCTGTCACCCTCATGCTGTCCCTGAGGGCAGGCTGGCTCTGACCCAGTTTCCCCATTCTTCCCAGCAAGGTGAAGCTTCCCTTCCTCTTCCCCAGTCCCACTACACTGTGGAAAAGCCCATCCCAACCACCACATAGCCACTGCCAGGGCTTTCACCCTGGCACCTGATGTTCCCACCAGGCAGGGGCCAGAGACTCACCAGCTGTGCTACACAGCTCTGCTGCCTCCTCGTTGCCTGTGGGATGAAAAGAGCAGCTGGGGAGGTGCTGGCAGCCCAGCACCAGGTGCATGGCAGGGCTGCCCACAAACCCCTTCCTGTGATCAGGAGAGCAACGTTTTCCTCTAGAGCCTCACACCTGCTCCCTGCTGGCCCAGAGGTCCTGCCGACCTCCCTCCTCGGGGACGACCAGTGCACCCACTAGGCTGGGCAGCAGTGGCCAAGGCAGGCAGAGGGGGTGGCAGCAGAGTCATTCATACCCGTGATGCGGATGGGGCTGGAGCTGTGGGATGGGGAGGTCCTGTTGGCCCCCACATGGCAGGCAAGTTCCCTCTCGCGTGGGGGGTCACTGTCACTGGAAAGGAGGGAGACGGAGCAGACGGTGCCACCATCCTCCTGGGAGGCCCCATAGGCAAAGGACTGCAGGACGCTACCATTCCCACCGGAGATCCAGACACCGTGGCCAGAGCTGGGGGCCAGGTCGCCCCCCCCCCCCCCCCCCGCCGCCCGCCCCCCCCCAGCCAATACCATGCTCAGCGGCCGCGTCAGGGTAGGCAGCGGCACAGCTGCCCTGCCAGCTGAGGGAGACAGGGTTTAGGGGCACTGCATCCCTCACACATCCCACCCAGCACGGCTGTGCTCAGCCTTTGCCTCCAGCCTGGACGGCACCCGACCTTTCCACC
>NW_008238454.1:194886-208835 GCF_000691975.1 Corvus brachyrhynchos | reverse complement strand
AAAAAGAACCTAGAAAAGAAACAAGGAAAGAACGTTGGAGCCGCAGGGTACGGCTGCGCCCGGGGCACACGCTCTGCCCCCGCGCTGGCTGCGGTGGGCAGAGGGGAACGGAGGACGTCTGGAGAGGGCTGGCTCTGAGCCGGGCGGCAGCTGCTGGGGACTCAGGGGGAGGACGAACTCCAGTCCCACAGTATCCATGCTGCACATGCATGAGCCAGGCTGGAAATGCCTCTGCTTTATTCTTCTTCAGCCAAACAACCAACACAACCCCCAAACCCCAACACTGCTCGGCTTGGTGACACTGAACACTTCCAGGACACACCTGGCAGGCAACTTTGGTTACTTGCAGTCAAGGCTGCTGCTTCAGGCAGAACTTTGTGCCACCTTCTTTATGACTCAAGGCACATGTATTGAAATAAAAAAACCCAGAACATGTACAATAACTTTAACACAAACCCATCATTAAGGTATACATTTTTCAAACAAAAAAATATGTTATCTTTTTGTGATTTCCAGCATTCACCTCATGCTGTTTTTTATGACCTCTTCATCCCTGCAGCAATATTACCTGATTTTCATACACATCTCAATAGCTGGTGATCCTTTAGGAAGTCCAAACAAAGTTCAACAGAGCCAAAATTTTTCCTTGCCCTACAGCTTGGCAACCACGCTGTTGCAATACAAACATCAAATTAATCTTGAATTCTTTTGAAGAACCTGAGAACTGACTTAACACCTGAAACTCAAGGACAAGGACAAGACTTGGTATGTACCTCCTCCCTCCAATCATCACCATGCCAAGGACCAAGCTACTCCACGCTGAGCTTTGTTTTTATGTTCATGGCTGCCAGCTCAGCCACAAAGTAGCGGAAGACATGGGGCACAGGGACAACCTCAATGGCATCCACCTCACTGCAGATGGAGCAGGAGTATCTCCTGCTGCTGGTCATGGAGGATTGGGACAGTTTCTCCAGCACAGGGGACATCATGCTGCCGCAGCTTGTGCACACGTAGGCTACAGAGCCATCGGAGCAGTTGAACAGGCGGTCCTGCAGCAGGAAGGATGTGCCGTGGGCCAGCAGAGCATCCCGCTCCATCTCGCCAAAGCGGATCCCACCTTCCACATTCCTCCCCTTGACAGGCTGGTTGGTGACAGCATCTCGGGGCCCCGTGGTCCTCACCTGGAACTTGTCGGAGACCATGTGGCGCAGGCGCTGGTAGTACACCACCCCCACAAAGATCTCTGCCTCCAGCTCCACCCCGCTGATGCCGCTGTACATCTTCTCCGTCCCAAAGAAGTTGTAGCCTGCGCTCACTAAAGTCTCACCGAAGTATTTCAGAGCAGACTTCTTCTCTGTGAAGGTGAAGGGAGTGGCATCATAGGAGACCCCGTGCAGGGCTGCCGACTTCCCTGCCATGCTCTCGATTAACATCCCAATGGTCATACGGGAGGGAAAGCCGTGCGGGTTGAAGAGGATGTCTGGAACCATCCCGTTCTCTGTGAAGGGCATGTCCTCGACAGGCCAGAGCTGGCTCAGGATACCTTTCTGTCCGTGACGGCTGGCAAATTTGTCTCCAACAGTGGGATTTCGGGGCACCCTCACAGTGATGCAAACCTTCTTGAACTTCCCGGTGCCACGGTCGTTGCTGCACACTCTAACGTTGTCCACAATGCCCACTTCCTTACTCCTGTGTAGGCGGACAATCACAGCAAAGGTGTCAGGTGTGCTAATAATTTTTAGTTTCAAAAGGAAAATGAAGCAAAAAACCTAAACCACTTATAAAGTGTCTTGGGACAGCTGAGAAACACCATTCTTCAAAGTACTACTCAGTAGTGAGGGAATTCAGACTATAATTAGGGCAAAGAAGTACAGACCCATCTTGCAACTGCTATTCAGCTGCCACTTTCAGGTGATCAGCTAATGTGCCACCCATGGCTTAAAAATAAGATCATTTCAACCTCGTTCATCTGTATCACACTTTCTATCTGACAAACTGCATCCCACCGCTATTTCCTTTGTGTTAAGGCAGCAGCCCCTTTTCCTACCACCAATAAATTCACACCACACTGATGCAATCCCAAAATAAAGAATCCTCTTCAGTTCTTTAGTAGAGAGGGAAGTTGAGAGCAGACAGGGAAGGCAAAGACAAACTTTGCTAACAAGCGCCTTGCTCAGGTGTGTGCTCCTTCTCCAAATGAGCCCTCAGCCTGATATTCCATGTGCCAGGCATCTGCTGCAAGCTTAACTGTTATTGTGTCCACATGCAACCAGCGCAGGCAATCACCAAAAAAAAAATCCTCCTGGGATAAGCCAGCTCTGCAGCACACACTGGCTTAGAGAAGATGTGATACATGCCTGGGAGTCATCTACAGCATGAACTTCATGCTCTCTGTCAAGCCATGGACAGTATTACATGATAGGAAAAGGGAACATGTGCAGGAAAAGGGCCAACTGCTCTCCCCACGGGGTGAGCAGAGCCAGGAGCAGCCAGCTGTACTTACGGATAGTACACAGTGAAGGTCTCCCCTGTGCTGAGGTTCATGAAGCTGTAGAAGGGGTCCCCAGGCTGCAGGATAGACCCAACAAAAGGCAGTCCATCAGCATCCAGCTTCTCCCCAACGTTTGGATCACTAGGCCTGATGCCAAATACTAAATTATCGCCTGCCCTGCTGGCTTTAAGGGAAAGGTCAATGCTCTCCACCTTGATAACACTTCCATAAGCAAACCCTCTCTGCCAGGAAGATTTATTTACAATCTGAAAAGGAGAAACAAAAGCCTGTTAAAGACTTGCTAGTAACTTCAAAAAAGAAAACATTTACAAAGGTAAGCATCAGATCAAATTGTCTTTTTGAAGCCTCCCAGTAGGTCATGGTTCCAAAAAGCTCAAGGTTCCTGTAACCCCAGTGTTTTTCAAAGCTGGAAGGCCACTGCCTTGGACAAAAGGAAGCTCTGCTCTACTCCCAGTACCTCCAGCACTGCCTGCTGTAACAACATTTAACCACTGTGCTGCTGAATCTGCCGAAAAAGCGTGAGGACCAGCAGAGGCAGAAAGTGGGGTTTTCTCAGCTGGGTACCACCCTTACTCCCAGTGCCCCACTCAAATTCCTTCACATGACAGCAGGACTTTTCCCTTCTGGTGGCTTACCATTGCATCTTCCATGTCATAGCCACTGTAGGAGATGACAGCCACGATGGAGTTGGTGCCGACAGGATAGCTGTCCATCCCATAATAGTCATACATGCTGGGCCTCACCAGAGGGCTCTGGGGA
The DNA here is from genome assembly GCF_000691975.1 of Corvus brachyrhynchos. NCBI lineage: Eukaryota > Metazoa > Chordata > Aves > Passeriformes > Corvidae > Corvus > Corvus brachyrhynchos. The sequence goes on along the minus strand of NW_008238454.1, from coordinate 205,564 downwards.
GTGTGCAGGTGGTACAGCTTGTTATCTGAGCGATCCTTGTAGTTGTAAACTGGAAACCCCATGGTCTGCTTTCCTGGAGGGAAGGAGGGAAACTTGGATTTATTCCTCCATGTATCTCATTAAGAAAAAAGCTGGAAATACTTACAAATTTAGAGGAATTATCAATCTTAAACTCCTTGGAATTTAATAATTGCCCTAAGCCAGGCTATAATTTTTCTATGAACCACAATACTCAATTCCTTTCACAGCATTTCATAAGGACTACACCTAATTTTGTTTTGTTTTCTGCAGCTTTGTTTTCTTTTCTGCAATTTCAAAATCCCCAATAAGGTTGGTGTGGTGTTTCTGGTTTTGCTTACTTGGAGATTTTTTTTGTTTGTGGCTTTTTGTTTTGTTTTGGTTTTTTGGGGGGATATGTATGTCTTCTCCCCAGCGTCTCCCACAGGGAGGCACATGTTACGTATTTCCAGGCCAAAAAGCATTTGCTTCTGCAGCATCAATATCCTGGCAAGGAAATTGAGTTTTGAACATATTCATTTTGCTACTTGCAGAAAAGTATGAGAAAGAGGTATTGTTTTAAGGATATCTTTCTGATAATACTGTCAGAAATTCAATATACTAGAGGTGTTAATGAGGTGTTAATCCCCTTGCCCAGGGACTTGCAGCATTGGGTACTACAGCACTTACCCATCTGGCACTGGTACATGTTCCGTGGGCTTTGGTTGTGGTCGGAGAAGGGAATGAGATTGGCCACCACGCTCAAAATGCTGTGAGGGAAGAGTTCCTGGTGAGTGGTCACTCCAGGCACCACCTCTGACTCCAGCGTGGCCACGTTCATGAAGATCTGCAAACATCAAATTGGATAATGCCTGTTCACTTCTTTCTTTTAAAGAGAAGGAAACAAAACAAAGCTGTCTCTGATGGCCTTCTATCCAGTTTATCAGTTTTAGCTGTGGTTGTTGTCTGCACCTTAGTGTATTAGCAGGGCAAATCAGACAGCTGGTAAACCACCTCTCACAGATTAGCTGCAAGGAAAGAAAGCCTGAAATACAGAACTGCAGTAATGTGTCCTCCTTTGTGTCTCCCACTTTAATAGCTGCAAGTGGATGAGCTCCCTCCAGCATTCCACTGCTTGGCTGCCCAGGAGCCATTTGGCGAACATGAGGTAACACAAGATGACACAGTAGGCACAACACAGCAATCCTTGGCCTCCAATCTTCACAAAGTTAATATTGAGAGCAGATTTCAAGATGTCAAAAAGATCTCTGCTGCCCAGCTAAGACATTTACCAGAAATCAGTTTGCAGGAGTGAAAAACCCTCTTTTGTCACCTATTCCAGCTCTTCAACACAAGCTCCCTATGCCCAATCCTCAGCTCCTTTCACAAACATTTTCCAAACCCATTTGTGATGCCAGGTACCTCTGTAACAAGGAAATATGCAAACCCCACCTGTTCCAGAGTCCCAATCCATTCATTCCTTCCATAGGACAGGTTTCTGACAGGCCGCACCATCCGGCAAGGGTTAGTGAAAATGAACAACCCCGGATACAGGCTGGGTTTTCCTGTCATTGGGATAAGGACCACTTCTGCCCGTGCAGGGAATCTCTTCTCTTGTGTTATCTGTTGGTGCAAAGAAATAACAATCTAGAAACACAAATGAAGTTTAACTAAACTGCATCCACCTGGTCACACCATGAAAATGTCAACCACAAGCGTAGCCACCAGTAAAAAGCCACAGAGGAAAGATCTTAGAAATACTTTTAGAAAAACCTCCACCAAAAAAAAGACAGAGTATGTCTTATCTTACTTTTTCCAAGAAAATGTTCCTTCAAAAACTATAACTTCATAAACCAACATGTGAAACATATGGATAAAAAAAAAAAAAACTAACAGAAAAGCACACTCCAATACCAATATACAGCCAAAGATAACTTATTGGGTCAGATTAAAAAAAAAAATAGAATAAATGCAAGCCTAAGAAGTTCCAAACATGCCTACTTTTGACCACTGCATATTGAGGATGTTTAGCTAAGAAACAATTTCAAACAAGACAACAAACCTTGAAACGGCGGAGGGTTTGCGCAATCTCGGGAGCCAACTCCCGCTCTACCCAGCCCACCATGGAGCCATCCAACACAACTCTGTAGCACTCTGAGTAAGGCTGGCTTGGAGCTGCATCAACGGGGGTGACACCTGTGGGAAGAGGGGGTTGATGGAAGGAACAGGCAAAAAAAGCAAACAAAATGCGGAAGTTATTTCTGCTCAGTTCACACCAAGGAACTTTCTGAGACATCAAAAAATTCTTGGCAAAGTCATAGACAGTTCAACAGGAAATAAAAAACATTTACAACTTAGAATGTCATTGCCCTCCCCTTTTTTCTGACTGAAATAAGGATTCTCATTGTTGGGGTAATCACAAGCGAACTGCAGTGCAATCCAAGTCATTACAAAGTTACTGCTTAGTCCAGTTTCTCAGAGTTTGTGCTGTGCAATTCCTCATGCTTCAGTGAACATCCTCACTCTACAGCACACAGCTGAGAGATGCTGACATTGAATTCTGCAGTCCCCAAAAGACTGGCTGATGTGCCTGTACAAGCAGTGTGCTATTTATCACTAGGCAGAAGCACAGTAAGTACAGGTCAAACTTGATTTCACTTTCTCAAACGAACAGTGTGCTGAAATGCTGTGTGGAGAACCTTTCCCAGACATGGGGCTGCAGGGCAGGGAGGTAAGAAAGGAGAACACTTCACTAAACCACCAGGCCACTGAAACATACCCAGGGAACATAACAAGGGTGGAATGTCTGTCACGGGCACCATCTCTGTCACGATTTCACACAGAGCTGTCATGTGGTTCATCAGCCCGCAGGGCTCTCCGTCCGGCGTGTCCACAGGGCACAGGAAGCCCCAGGATTCGGGCAGCAGCTTGCGGACAGTCGTGGTTCTCATCTGGGAAAACGCTGCCCCTCTGTGTATGCAGCGGAAGTGGGAGAGGTAGCGGATGAAATTCAGCTTGTCCCCCACCACACAGAGACCACTGTCCTGCAACATGCCCAGCCCTAGGGAACAAAGGTGAGATTTATGTCAGGACCTCACCCAGCTTTAACAAATACAGGATGATGTTAGAAGACAGTTTCTTACTCTCCACTGACAAGCCCTAAAGATGCTCACACTGCATCCCAACAAGGGAGGTGCATGTGCACAGGCAACTCAGTGACCTGTAAGAGACCTAGAGACTTTAAATTCCAAGCTGTTCGTTTTACAAACACGTGGAAGTAACTGCCAGTAAATCAACTTGGAATTTGCTGCTGGTATGTTTTACCAAAATTCTGTAGGTTTTTAATCTAATTTCATTTTCTAGTGGGCACTCCATTACAATGCTGCCAGACCAGACACTTCAGGGAAGCATCAGATAAATCTGAATATACATCAGCAAAGCAGTTTCTCTGCATTTAAGCTCACACGACTAATGGGGCAGTTCTGATTAAAAAATGCCCCTTCTCTGTCTTACATTGTAGCTTCTAAGAAGAAATAAGCTTTGGGAAAACAAATCAAAATACAGTTGCTGTTTTGGACAATGCTAAATTTCATTTCAACTGTTTATCTGGGTAGAGGCTTTGCTTTCATAACTAACCTGTTCTATACCATGCACAATGCCTATGCTTGTGGAGGAATCTCATCTTTTTCCTCAACCACCCCCTTCTTCAAACCCCTTTTAGTAATTCGGTTACAGTGTGCAGTGTCTGCCTGCAAGCAGTTGTTTTCAGTTTTATAAAAGGAGCTGAGTTTTATGTTGATCCTCATTCTGTTTTACAGGAAAAAAAAAGAAAAAAGGCATCTTAAGCCTGCAGATTTACCTGTTTTAGACCGCAGGTTACCGGTTGCAAGCAGATACTCAAATGGCTTGGTGAAGTCTGGGGCCAGGCTGAATGCCTTCACCAGGCTGTCTGTATTTAGGCTGATATCTGCCTTTTCTGCTCTTTTCTCCAACACAAACCTAACAGATTGCAGCCAGGTTTCAAGCCTCTCCTACGGTTTAAAAGTGAGAGATTTAAAATTAAAACAGGAAAGGAAAGGCTCAGATTAGAACTTCAGTTCTAATCTAGCACATCAGTTGCACATGCTACAGAACTCCTCTGAAATTAGCAGGATGCACAACTTTTCAGGAACCGACAGTTCTTCAGTTTTATTTCCAACACTGACTTCATTCTATCAAGATGCTGATGGTAACACGTCAACACAGAACTGCAAGGAAAACACCCACCCAGCAGCTTGGCAACCACTTCCATCCAGAGCGGTGATGAGTCTGGCAAATGAAGTCCAATAACAGAGTTTCATAAAGCACAAACAAAACCCAAAGCAGAAACTGCACCTATAAGCTGACCACAAGGATATATATATACACATACATACATACATACATACATATATATATATATATATATATATATACTGTGTCTACTGTATGCTTTAGACTATTTAGGATCTTAGAATTCAAAGAAAGGGATGGCTAACTCACTCTCCTGCTGATCTGACAGGCGAGGCAGGAAAGCAACTTTTTCTGGTTCCTGGTAGCTGTTCTACACAGCACTAAAATGCTTCCCCAAATTCATTTTCAAACCACTCACATAGTAGAGAGTTTATGACAGTCTTTCAACAAAACAATGCTAAAGAAAATTTTGGCTGAAGGGGAAAAGAAAGATTAAAGAATTATATAGTAACTCAGGAAAGTATCTTATTTGGGGATGAGAACTACTATTCCACAGTGAATTTCATGGGACAGTCAAGCTTCTGAACAGGACTACTCTCCTCCCAGCATCCTAAAATAAGGTATTCCTATAAATTGAATTGGAATAGATTAGAAGTTAGCTGTTTTAAGTCAGAAGCGTGTTACCAACTTTCTGATCCGTAAAGAAATTTAAAGATGCGGGAGCCATGACCTTACCTTTAAGAACATAAGGAAAAGCTGTCCTGGGGTGAGCACCTCGTGATTCATGAGACTGTCTGGGTTATCCTCCATGCACTCCCCTTTGGCAAAAGCATAGAGCTTCTGGGTCATCATACAGAGCTGGTAGAACTTTTCAGTTCTATTGGTCAGGTGAATGCAGATACAATTGCTGAAGTAAGAGAAAGAAGGAGGACAACTACTATGATCTCATTGTGCTAGCTTCATGTTCTTCAAGTTTCTCCTAAATAACTGTAAACCTTTTTCTTTTTTTGATAAAAATCCTAACAGGGCAAGTAGAAGTAAACTACAAAACATTTCTGTTAACTCTATCAGTGTCCTGCCACAGAAACTCCAAATCTCCACTACTACCAAGCCATGTATGGAAAACTGTGGGCTGAGCAACACTCTAGCACAAACAAAAAAGGAAAACAGCACCTAATTCCTAAAGCTGGAGGAAAAGGAAACACCTACTTTACCAGAAAAATAAATTCTTTAGTTGAATGTCTGCCACACTGATAGCCTTAACACCAATTCTTCCATTGCCTTCTAACTTATTTTATGGAAGATTATTTTAAAGCATGTACTTTCCACCATTTTAAAAGATAAAAGTTATTCAGAGTTGACAGATTGTGTGAAACTGATAATAAACTTCAGTATTTCTGTTCAACAAATGGTGCCTCAAGCAGTCACAGAGCCAGATTTAACTTTCTCTTCCTCAAACTTTGTGTTCTTCATCACTGACATCACAAAAATCCCACCTAAATACTGACACCCTCTTGTCAAACCATTTTGGGACTATTTGTGTCAATCCATTAAAATACATTCCATCACAATACTCTCACGTAAGCCTATAAATTCAACACAGTGACACTGGATCACACCCACATACAGACCTCAGAATGAAATCTGCAGCCTGTTCGTTGCTGTACCACTCAGGCAGGTTGAGTTTCACTCGGAAGCTCTTTCCCAGGTACTCCAGGACGTTTTGCTGTGTCAAGCAGCCGGCATCCACCACCGTTCTCATCATCTCAGTAACACAGTTCACATAAAAGGTGTCATCTTCCCTTCCTTTTACCAACTCTTCAAAAATCTGGTAGTCTGGGAAATTAACTAATGCCTGAGAGACAGAAGCATATCAGATCAGAAGAATAAGGTCATAACAACATCTGTCTATAAAATACAGCTAAAGAACTAAGGCACCCCACGATTTAGGTTTTCAGTGCTCTGGAAATGCCCTTCCACAGTACAAACTGGAAAATGCTGTGGGGTTGAAACGCTTAGAGAGTAATGCAGGGGATATTCACACCCCGGTAATGATCTCCATCCAGACCATTCATTAGCAAAACCCCACAAAAGCGTGAGAGTTTGACTTTCCCCTCATCTCGTCCCTGCAGACACTTCCTCTGCTGCAGACTGAGTGTTCCATTTCAGTGTTACACAGTTTGGATGTCCTTTCTCCAACAGGAAAGCTGACTGAAAATACTTCAAGTGGAATTAGCTTCTTCTCATTACTTAAAATAAAAATACTTTGCAAAACTTCTGTATTTATTTAGTATAGAAAGCATAAGCATTCACTGCTTACCTTCAGAGCAAATCCCAAGGGGAGGAAGAACAATTCTTTGTGAAAAATGAAATTCACCATGACACAGCCATTTTCCAAGTAGTGAAGGTTCATATTTATTGCAGTGTGCTCATCCTTGACACAGTGCATCACCACCCCTGCAAAAATCACAACACCAGCATGAGCTGCACAAAACCAAGTGGCTGCACCAGTGTGATGTGTCCAAGCAGGTGTGAGACAATTAATGAGAGAAACTTTGGCACTTGATGGCTGAGAACATGAGGCAGATGGCTCGCTTCAGTGCCACTTCAAATAAACACACCAGCTCAACTCAGCTCCTAGCCAAAAAGGGCAGTGTCTCAGGACAGCCAGCACACTTGCTGAGAGGCTTGGAAGATGCAGAAAGTTTTTTAGGAAAGGAAAGACCCAGGCCTCAACTATTGTTTGTAACCTCTGGTTGTAGGATAGAGTAACACACAAGTACTCTTCCTAACTGAGCTCCTATCTCTGTGTTTGGGTGGCAGTGCTGCAGCAGTTTTTCCTGGTCCTGCTCCACGCTATCCACTGCAAGACAAAGAAAAATAAAACAAAAAAAGGACTATCTAATCTGGCACTGCCTTGAAATAAACTAGTGTGGAACTACAGTGTGTGCTCAAGCACCATGTCCAGTCAAATCAGCAACTGGCAACACCTGACTTTAAAATGCTATTTAACATTTTCTGGCTTAATTCAATTTTAAACTGGTTTTGCTGAGTATACGAAGGGAAGATGCAGCCAAGAACCTAGTTTACTCTGCTTCATGTAAATTAAATCTGCCACCATGAAGTATGGACAAAATCAGTGAAACGAGTTCAGGGGATTACACTGACTTGTACTGAAGGTGGGGTTTTAGCTACACCTTCCACAGAACAAAAGGTGACAAGTACTGCAAGGCCTGGAATAAAACCTCCTCGCTCCCCATGAGCAGCTCAGACAGCTCCCACAAGGCAAGCCCCTGCTTCTTGCTTGTACCATCATGCTGTGTTTACCCTTCATGCTTACATGCAGCAAAAAATATGAACATTAAACAAGAACTGTGACAAAACAAACTACCAAAATTCAGCTACAGATGGTCACTCCTGTTTGTCCTCAAGCAGGTGTCACCAGGATGCTGCAGGAAACTGCTGAGCTTACCATACTCTGTGAAACCAGGGCCTCTGTTTTTCCACTTGTGTCTTGTCATCGCAAGAGGAAAGTTTCGCCTGGGCATAATCAGCATCCTGATTACTTTTTCTAAGCCATTGATTATAAAGTAGCCTCCCATTTCCTGGCAGGAGAATAAATACCATTTTAATATGCTTAGAAACTCAGAACCAGCATTTGGAGAAAAGAAAAAAATGCCTGTATTATCCAAGGAAACCAAACATTGAATGGGAAGTAGCAAGACATGGTTCAGCACTGCTTTTGGAAAGGCTGCACTCCTTACCAGGGACTTAGGAAGTCTAAATGTAGCAGAGTGCAAGGAAAGTGATGTTCCACAATTTAAAGGAAGAAAAAATACCCCAAAAACCTTTGTGGTCAATGGAACATCTTTGAGTAACTGACATTAACTTTTTAAAATAAATGTTCTGAAGTTCTCATTTTGAGTTTATAAACCAGAGGGATCTTCAGAGCAAAAGATCTCTTTCTGGTCACATACAAGCTTACTTTTCTGATTTGCTTTTGTAGTTTGCTCTCTCTTTTTTAGTGAGTGCAAAATGCAGCACTAAATAATTCTGTATTCAATAATAGATAGCTAACATGCTACTGGGGAAAAAAAAAAGCTGCAGAAGACAACAGGAAATGAAAATGTCTCTTTCAAAGCCTGTTCTCCAAATCTTTCTCTCCACAGTCCCCTTCACAGCACCCTCAGTTGCTGGGTAGCAGCTGACAGGTTCTATGCCAAAGCTGTAGGTATTGGCACCAAACAGATCTCTGTATTCAACAACAGCCACGGCTGCAAACTTCTCAAGCTGCTTCATGGAGCCACCATAAACAGGGTGCATTCAGAGAAAATGGGAAGTCAAACGAAACAAAATATAAATGACCAAGCCCTGCAAAAAGAGATGACCTGACAGACTGCTCAGGTGAAACACGGACTTTCCTGACCCACAAAATCCCCGTTACCTCTTCCTCCTCATGATGCTGCATAAGGTCTTGTGGAGAAAAACCATAGAGGTTGCACAATTTGGACTTCACCATGATTGGAATATGCCCTAGGGGATGTTTGATAGTCCCTTGTGGCATGTCATTCACTGACCAGCTGATGTCAGCCTAAAACGATACAACACGAACAGGAAACAAGTTAAGTTACCCTTTTAATATTTCCTGCTAGATTAACCGTACCTTTCTCATAACCACAAGCAGCTGAACAGATTTCTATCAGTGTAAAATGGTAGCAATAATAAAAAGAAGAACCAGTAGATACATGCATAAAGATTACACTCTGGGAAACAGTCAACACGGGCTTACAGAATATCACACAAGTCTAGGGCTAGGTAAAGAAGCTGCTGGGTGAGTGAACAAGGTTGGTTTGGTCTCCTTTGCCTTTCAGGCCCTTCAACAGCAGCCTAAATAAAAAAAGGCAGCCACAGGATAGGAAAGGAAACCTCAGAAGGTAACAGTTGAAAGTAGAAGAGAGCAAGTGCCCACTGAAAGGACATCCACACCACAGGCCTGACAAAATCTTTCCTAAGGTTTCTTCGTTTAACACATTCATGAGTGATTTGAAAACTGAGAAAGAAAATTTGTTAAGAAGTTCTGGCAGTGGGTCTGCAGGAAAACTGCGGGAGCAAACTAACTTTACATGCAGAATGACGGGCTTTGAAAGAGCTGCAGAAAAGAAACACCCGCACTGCAATACGAGAACGTGGGTTCAACACCTGGCAACAGCTAAAATAAGTAAATTGAGTCTTAGAAATTACTGGAAAAGGGAAGGGAAATGCTACTGTGCCCCTTTAAATCCACGGGGCATCCTTACACAGAGACTGCTGCAGTCTGGTCTGCACCTGAAGTGATGACTAAGGGTCTACAGCTGCTTAGCAGCCTGGGGCTCACTTCTTACCCTGGGCCAGTAGGAACTGAGGGATGAAACTGAGGGAGGGATATGGAGCTAAAGCAGCACGGTGGAAACAGAGAATGATTACTCACTGTTTTCTGCTGTGCATGGGCAGGGAATGGGAGAGGTTAACCTGTCTCAGCACAAGGCACAGCAAACTGTTCTGTCCAACTGCTCCAAACATTCCAAAAATAATTAAAGACTGACAGTGGGGAAAAAAAAGAGATGGGAAATAATTCAGGTAAGAAAAATAAAAACATCCCTAGCTCAGGGAAATCTACGATCCACTGGGAATACAGCTATGAACAACCTGCACAGCCCCACTTTCATTTTCAGATAAGGTACTGTACTTAAGAGTGGCTTTTATCACGGTAAGGTGTGCAGCTTACGACTAATAAACAAACAAACAAACAGAAAAAAGCAAGCGAGCAAAAAGCTGAAATTCCAAGCAAGCATTCCCTTGCACCAGGTGCCTGATGTAAGCAATCAGCTCAGATGCAACTACACAATTTTAGTAGAAAATAGCAATGTGCAATCTTTTCACAGTGCAAAGGAAAATATCTGCTGGGGATGCTTCCTCTCTAGGCAAATTTCAAAGCACTTCAGAAAATCCATGACCCTGTGAACAAGAGGGATTTATAGCTCTGGACTTCTATATGTGAGCAACACTGCTTTTGGAACCTGGATTCCTGCAGAAACAAGATCTGGATGATGCTGCTGCCTGGGATGACATGGGTCTCCATCCATGGTCTTCCAAGTTGGCTGGCTGCTTGCAGGGAGAAATGTGACACAGAAAGAAGGGCAGTGGGGCCGGAACCACGACAAGCTTGATGTGTGGGGAAAAACAGTGAGGCCACACATCACCAACACCCCAGAACCCACGCGGGGCAGCGCTCCCTGAAGCCCCCGTGAGACCGGCGAACCGGGAAGCGGCCTTTAACTACAGCACAGGGCTCGGCCGGCTCCGCGGTCCGCGGCGTGGGGCCGCCCCGCCGGACGGGGACATGCGTGAGCGGGGCTCAGCCGGGGCAGGGACACGCGTGTGCGGGGCGGTGGGCCGCGGGCACTTACGGGGGTCCCGCCGCGGGGGGGGG
>NW_008238454.1:178514-194148 GCF_000691975.1 Corvus brachyrhynchos | reverse complement strand
CGTGTTCCTCCCTCCCCCCGCCCAGCCACGTGCGCCCCAAGAACAGGAGCCTGAACCCCCCCCCAGCCCCATCACTCTCTGCCACTTCCGCACGCCTGGAATCCCGAACAACCCCGCTATTCCACAGCTCCCACCAGTGCCAGGACAGCCCAGGGGGCGAGGCCATTCCCGGGGTCCCGCACGGTGAGAGAGGGGGAACGCACCACAGGCACCCACGAGAAGCGTTCCCTGGGGACTTGGCACCCCAGGGACCCGCTGCGCCAAGGAAACACCACAGGCTGGGGGGTTTGCATGTTTTAATGATGGTTTAGGAGAGATGTGGATAGATGTGAGCTCACCGGAGAGCCGGGAGCTCAGGCATTCGGCAGCCCCACATGCACATGCTGACGTGAGAGCAGCTGGGCACACGACCCCGAGCCCGACGGGCAGCCAGCCGGCCAGTGCCCCGTGCACCCCACATCCTCCCAACACCAGGGTTTCCCAAGGGCTGCCACAGCAGACGCTGTCATGGAGCATGGTTATGAACGGCACAGAGTTGCTCTCCTGGGAGAGAGCTGCCCGTGTAGAACAAGAAATGCTGGGAGCAGGGACATGCAAGCAGTCCTGAAGGGCACTGGTCACAGTCACCTGGATGAAACCAGGGTTTGAGCCTTTCTTAAGACTTCTCCGGCATTCTCCATGGACTGTGGGCAGCCACCAGATTTCAGCAGAAGCACAACATGACTAACTTGTATGGAACAAGCCACGTGGGAGTTACCTGAAACCCAGAGTCCAGTGGGACCAGACCCTGCTGGACAACGCAGCCAGAACACCTGGGCCAGAAATTCTTCATGGATGACATGAAGGGATACAACTAAGACTAGAGACATTCTGCAATATGGTAGGTGTCTTCTAGAAACCCAGCAGTATCCTGGGTGAAAGCTCAGGAAAGAGAGTAAGACCTTTTCTATTGACCTTTTAGCTGAAATAAACTAGAAAACATTTATTGTTGTATATTCCTAAAAAAAGAAACAACCAAAAGTCTCACAGGGGCTTGTGAGCATCACTTGCAAGGTGCACCCATGGCTGCAATGCCCAGGCCTCAGCCACACACACATCCTCTACTCCACCTCATAGCTAATATTTTGGGCAAAACTTTAGGCACCGTGCTCTCTGTCCTTTATCATTTACCTTCTGTGCTTTACTTTGAGGGGCACTTTGAGAGAAGGTGGAAATTACACATTTTCCTCCAGAGGATGTTGCTTATTCCTGAAAAATTCAGCAGAGGATTAAAGTGTCCCTGAAACACTACCTCCCCCAAGCCCAGCTGGAAAGGCAGGGTATGAATAGCTGCATCGTCTGTGGTTGTGGCTCTACCACCAAGCATTATCTAAATTTCCCTTTTGAGGAGAAGGATGGGTCTAGCACCCCAGAAAACGAGCGTTTCTCAATTCACTGTGATGGGGAAAATCTTCTGTTCTCGTCTGCCTCGGAGCTTATGAGAGCCCAGCTGTGATCTCAGACACATCCTGGATGAGAGCAATTGCTCTGAGATCTTCCCACTGCTGGGCAAAAAAGGTGCGGTTTTTAAGCTCACCTAAGCTAACATGAAAATGTCAGTGGAGAGATGTGATGAACTTTGCAAGCTGAGTAACAACTCTAAACAGCCCACATTTTACCTTGGTGTGTTACCACCACACTTTACCTGGACTGCAGTGAAATTCTGACACCTCTGTGCTATCATAAGGTTAGAAAACACAACCAGTCCTTCCCCCCACACCCTTCTCCCTGCTTATCACCCAGACCTTCCTGTTAGGATTGTTTGCTGCATGAAGAACTCTGAAACCTCCATCACAAGCAGAGGTGAGTACGCCAAAGTGCTAGGTTCTTCTGAGGAAGGCAGAAATTCCATTGCTTAATTCACTTCCCATTACATACAGGCAGCTTGTAATCTCCACAATGTCTTCTTGTTTGTTAGTTACAGGGAACAGGAACCAGTTTCTTTCCATGACCATCTCTCCCTGCCAGAGGGATGTGCTGGGCTCACACTGGAAATTCAGATACACTTCACAAGGTAGGAAACATGACAGGGATTTAGGTTATACTTGCAGCAGACGTTAGCTCTGAAATTCAGAGACCTCAAGGAATTTAACCTCTCCTTCCCCCCAAAGCACCTGATTTCCCAGATGTGTGGCAAACAGGAATCTCTCTCCTGGTCTACAAAACCTCACCCACCTTCCCCCTAGCTAAGATCAAGTTGTGGACTGTGTTCAGTGCAGAAGATTGCAGTATTTGTCAGACGGAGGAGAGTAAAACTGGCTGGATCAAATGGGATTTGGGTAGAAAGGTTTCAGGTTCAAGCCTCAAGTAAAATATGAAGGTGAAAGCTGAGAGAAGAGCCTAAATTCACTGCAGTGCCTCAGAAGAAACTGGGATCAGGTTTCTGCTACTTGAAACACTCAGCACAAAGTGATGCTGGAAATCCTACAGCCTGCCGGTGAGCTCCGAGGGGGTGTCTCTACCTCTTTTAAGCAGAATCCAACTGCCTCAGACTGGGACAGACATTGATTCAAATCTCAATACGAAAAGGGATAGCTATAAATAAAGAAAATCACCTTCCTTGCTTGGGTTAATTCACCACCTGCAGTTCAGCACCCTTTTGCCAGCCACTGCCTGGGTGTTCAGCCCACCAACTTGGAAAATAACCTAAGGAAACTGACTTCTTGGTGTTCCCGGTTTTAGGCACCCTGCGATGCCAGAGAGCTTGCTCCTTTCTATGTAACAGAGCAGGAACAACAGAAAGGAGTCACCTATTTGGAGCCAAGCTAAGGCACTAATGATGCAGTAGGTGAGGAAAGAATAAACACAGCGGGAGGAGGACAACTCCATCGTTCTCTTCACTCGATTCCCTTAAAAAACCCAATGTTATCTCTATAGAAAAGGAGGAGCTAATCCAGCATTACAGTATCCCTGCTGGGGTTTCATATTAAGGTTGTTTTGTTGTTCTCCCAGAGAGATTTGTTTCAGGTATCAAAGTCACAGGAGCTGTTTCTAAAGTGGATTTTGGTGAATGCAGGCAGAGTTATCTGAGCAGCTCTGGCTCATCGCAGCTCTGTGAGGATGCCTGTTTTGTTGTTTTTCCCTGTGGTCTCCCAGAAAATATGAAGCCTGTCTCTATCACTTTTTGGCATGTTACTGAGATAAGCCACCAAACTGTGCTGACCCGGGGGGTGCAGTCTGTCCCTGTTCACAGCAGTGGCAGTTGTGTTGTCATCACAGCTTGATGAAGATCGATGATGACTGGCTCATCTTCTGCCCAGTGTCGTTGAGAGGGAAAACGCTGGAGATGGCTACATCCACAATTCCTTGGCAGAGCTCTGCATACAGCTTCCTAAGAGATGAGAGAGAGAGAATCAGATACCCAGGCAGGACAAACCAGCAGACCCCCGGCCAATTTTTATGTAGGAATGCATTTTCCCAGCAGGATCTACAAGATCCTATTCCCATTACAAGGAGTTTCAGGGTGGCAAACAGGAGGAGAGCAGTATCTATTCCACCTCCTGCCTGTTTACACCAAAAACTATCTTCTTTTTCCATGGTGATAATTCCCAATATTCACAAAGGACCACAAAACCCATTATCTATGTTTACAGTCAGGTCAGGCTTCTGAGCAGAGGCTCCACACCCTCAGGCCCCAGACTTGAGTCTCCACAAGATGCACAGGGGCAGAAAACATCTCAGGGCTCCCTGTACCAGTCTTCCAACTCAGGGAGTTAGGATTTACTGCACCAGACCCTGTTCACAAGGGAATGTGCACCAGACCCTGTTCACAAGGGAATGTGCCCCTGTTCACAAGGGAATGGCTGCTCTGATGCATTCCTGGTTTGATGAAATGTGCTGGGGTGCAGCTGTACACATCAGCTTGTGACCAGGCACAGGGGCTTCACAGGACCCTCAGACATGTGGGATGTGTTTCACCATGGCACAGCTCGTGCACAGCAGGATTAGGGAGAAGAGAGACAAGGTGTTTGAGATGAGTTAACAACAGCTTCATTTTCTGCTGGAGGAAATACACGTGTAACCTCCCTGAATGCGCTGGCATCTGGGACATATTTAGTACCACAGGTGTTTTTCCCAGGATTAACAATGTCTTTTACTCCATGGCACTGGGGCTATGTGACAGTAAGGTGTTTTTTCAGCTCCTGGGAATGTTATTGCTTTCAGCAGCCATTTTTTTTCCCTCTTTAAATGGAAGCTGCGTGATACGAGTGCTATAAATTAGAGTAACCCTGAACAGGAGAAGTCACAAATAGCCAAAATCTACCTCAGCTGCTTTCAATCTTCCAAGTGCCCAACAAAGCCCTTGCTCTTCCAAGAGGCACAAAACAAACAGGGCACTGCTGCAATCCAAATCCAGGAACAGCCAAATTCTACCCATACAGCAACACAGGGAGGTGCAAGGCAGTATTGCACCCTGATGCACACTGTGAACAGGGCATCCTGGACACAGAAAGCTCCCCAAGCTGTAGCCCTGAAAAGGCTGCTGAACAGGCTGCCTGGTAGGTTTGACCTGCATTTTTTGTCTCCTGCTAGTGATGATTTAATCTAATTTAATCAAATCTAATCTGATCAAATTCTAATGCAGTGGTGTATGGCCTGTTCTGTTTTGCTGGGGTTTTTTTTAATATGATACAGATGCTCACTTAGCAAAAATGTCTGGTCTCCTGCAGTCGTCTCAATCATGTAATACAGCACCTCCCACTGTGCCTACACAGAGATGTTCATGGCCAGGGCTGTTTGGCTGTTCCAGCTTCCCTGTGGCTGCTGGAAGAAGCTATAATCCAACCTCTGCGATACCAAAAGGGTTAATTCAATTTTTACTGTGCCTCTGAACTCTTAGCAGAGAAACAAAGCATGCAAAATCTGCTTTTCCACCAAGGACGGCTGGAAGATAAGAAGACATCTGGCTCAGGAATGCAGGCACAGCCAAAACAAGGACTGAATCTGGGAACCTGGGGAGGGTTTTTTGGTAATGGGCAAATTGTAATACGTATGTAGTGACTGTATATAAGCAACCCACTTGTAAAATCACGTGAGCACATAAGGTCAGGAGTTATCCCTCGTGTGACCTGAATAAATGATGCCCTTCTTAACACTAAATTGGTGTTAAGGAGTCTTTATTCCAGTTTTCAGAGATTTGGTAACATCTGCAGCATCCACAGTGGGCACTGGGGTCCTACTGCCTGCAAATTTAGTCACTCACTTCCAGCTGCTGCCCTTAATGCTACCTACTCATTTAACACGTGTTCATACAAAGAGCAGCCACCAGTGGCTCCACAGGAGAGACTGAGAAACAATCTGACTCCCAAAGCATTGAATCTGCAAACATAACTTCAACCCAAGAGTAATAAAAATGACCCAAGTTGTATTCAAACCCATTTGTTAAAAACCCAGGTTAGTGCCCCATCTCATGTGGGAAAGAAGCTGGGGGATACCAAACACTGAGACAGGAGCAAAGAACCCAAACTGGCACTTGGAGCAGTGTCCAGTGTTAGCCTGAAAAACTCCCTTGCCATTCACTTTCTTTCACCTTTTTCACTTGGAGCTGGGACATAGCCACATTTTGGGTGACACATGTGAATGGTAGCATCACAAGGGTATTCCAGAAGCTGATTTACTCACTGGGCACATGCTGGGGCCCCGTTGACTTCTATTAGCCAGACCTTCAGCTCCTCATCCACCATGAAGTCGAAGCCAAAGAGCTGGAAGCTCTGGTAGTGAAGATGCTTCGTGCTGATTGCAGGCTCTATACACATAAGGCAGCTTCTGTGAAGGGAAAAGCAGAAACTCAGGGTTAAGGCTGCTGTGGACACATGCATTGCACAGTTAAGTGACAGGGGCTGCCCTGGAACTGCCCCAAATTACAAGTTATGTCCAACACATGCCATGGTAACCAGGTCTGTGCAAGTGAGATCCCATGACCACGTAAATCCACGTGGGGACACCCCTGAGTTTACTCACAAAGAGCTGGAGAGCAGCATCCTCCCTCACTACTGGGCCAGGCAAGCTGAAAAACACGATATGCAATGCCACAGAGGGCTGCAGCAGGTCCCCAGGGAATTGCCACTGCATGTTCATTTGCCTCCAGGTCCCTCAAAGGTTATGCCATGTCTTTTTAGTGCAATCAACAGCAATGGGGTACTTGCAAAGCAAGTTCCTTCAGGAAGGACTGCTTTGTCAAGACCTGGAATCTCTGCAGCACCAAGACCTCTCTCCAGGCACTTTCTATGCCCAGGAGGGAACTGGCTCCGTGTGGACTGAGTAAGATGACCTAGGCAAAAGCCATGTGCTGCTGCTTGCTGATGGTGGGCGAAGAAGCATCCAGAGTCCAGACTTGAGTCCAGCTTTACTTCCCCTGTAGCCCCTTTTTTTAATCTCAACCTCTCCCAGCCCTGTCTTTTGACCTGCTCTCTTCCCTTTTCATTCCATCCTTCTCCAGCCACAGCTGGCAAAACACAGAGACGTGGACACATACCATTGGAGCAACTGCACTCACGGAGGTGCCTTTTCATTGAGCAGTGACATGGGCGTATTTATGGCCTTATCTTAAATTTATGCAATTGAAACCCTTCCCTTCTTGGTCTGCCTGCTTCCCCAGCTGTGTCCACACACAATCCCTGTCCCTGAAGGGTTATGTTCTCCTTGGCAGCAGGCAGCTGGCTACCTTATTATGTGTTTGATTTGCAGTAAGATGCTATTCTCAAGAGTTGTGTTCAGGGCATCCATCAGATACTGGTTGAACTCCTCGAAGAACATTTCATTCCCTTCCTCATACCGCCCGTAGTTTTTGGAATATTCCTTCTGAATGCAGTGATTGGTCAAGTGGCAGGTTTTGTCCTGGAAATTAGCACTGTTATACGGTTCGGAAGAGGTCCGCAGGACACCCTCTCTGTAGAGGTAGATATTATATTGATGATCCACGAGAACCCAGCTCCTGGGGGACAGGAGAACAAACTCTAGTCTCAGTGGCTCAAAAAGAAACAGCAATAAAAAGAAACCTGGTATTGCAAAGGCAGAAAGGGTTACCTGATGTCAAACTTGCGATGCCCTGGCTCTAAAAGTAGAGGATTCTCCAGGTATTTCTGAATCACATGCACTTGTCCCTGCTCATCGATGAAGTCCAGGAGCTCTGCAGCCTCCGAAGAAATCAGGATCCCTTCCCCTGGCACAGAAAGTTGAAGACAAAATTATGTAGAGGATCCTTCCACCTTTGTTGGAGTTTTTCAGGCCCCAAGTGGACTGTGGCTCATCAGCCCAAAAAGCAACATGCAAGAGCCTATGGCCCCAGGGTTGGCCTAAGCAATGTCACATTCACTCTGTGGGAACGAATCTGTGGAGGCATCTCTTTCTTACCATGCCACGGCTCTTTGGCTCCCCAGAAACCAGGCCTAATGCAAATGGGAATCAAGGGGATCTGATATGGCACGGCCTGCCCAGGGCACATCTGTAGGGGGGTGGCTGCTGAGGTGTGAGGAGATGCACAGCAGACAGAGACCTGGGCAAGCAGTGAGGCAGCTGCTTGGTTTGAGGGCATTTTGTTTTCTTTTATGTCTTTTATTTCTTCCTATCTAGCTTGGCAGGAGTAGGAAAGTGTGGTGGTGTTTTTATGTGGCACTTGATGAATTTGGTTTTGTTTTTCCGTGGTTTTCAGCAGTTTATAGAGAACAGGGGGGTTGGCACATTTTCTGTAAAGATTTTTGCCTTTCTTTTTTATCTGGGGAGGAAAGTTTGTGGGTTTTTTTAACCTAGACTCAAGACTTTCTTTCCCTGTCTGGCTTCTCTGGCTGCCAGAGGCAGTCACACATGCACACTTGTGCAGTGTTGCCCTGCTCACTGAGTTCATTTATGTTATTATTAAAATCATTGCTGAATAAGGAAAAGTACTATTTTAAATTGTTCATCCATGTAGTCAGTGATCCTGCTGTGGAAGCTCTTCATTAAAAAAATGAACTGCGCCTTTTAAATACTCCCACATTTTGGCTGAAGCTGTCACTGTTCATTTCTTGCAAGAGTCCCAATAGGAAAATTCTGTTGCAGAGCACTGAAGAGAGACCATTTTCCTTCTGGGATTTCATAAAGGAATGGCATGGTGCCATGAGGGATAAGCCAGCTCAGGTAGAGTTATCAAACACTCCTCTGGCACTATGCGCCTTGTTGAGGCACTCGTTAACTTTTTGGACCAAACTTGATGACTTAAGTCTTAATTTTGTGCTGAATGTTTTTGAGAAAAGACTGTGCAAAAAAACCCCACTCTTCGAGTGGGAACTGAAGGGATAATAGAGGTTTGGAGCACAGGCAGAGTTTGACAGGACCATCCCATGAAAAATGCTCCTAGCTATGACTTCTGAAGGTCGCTGCCAGCACGGCCCTGCAGGAACTCCCACTGCTCCATTCTCTGCTCAGCTTTCCAGCCCTACTGACCTCCCATTCATCCCAGTAGCCTCCACTGACAGGAAGTCTGTCCTCAAGGTCTTTTTCTCACCCATGCTCTATGCAGGGGGCAAGATTTTTTAGTCTCCTGATCAGAGCGGAGCAAGGCAGAACCTTGCACTGGCACAGCTTCAGGCTGTGTCCTGGGGGAAGGAGGGAAACAACATCCCTAAGGCAGTAAAGCCTCTGCAGTGGGGAGATCAGCAGGCACCAATTCCACACTGGACAGATGGCAAACCAAGGGGAGGGTCAGTCTAACTGGGCACCCAGGCAGCAACCCAGTGAGGCAGCAAAGCAGCTTATGTGGGGCAGCTGTCCCTGCTCTCAAAGAAAACACCAAAACCTCCAGCCACAGTTGCAAACTCTTAAAACGTTTGAGTCAGGGCATCCAAAACCTTTAAATTTCCTGTTACTGATGGATAACCAAGCCTCTCTTAGACCTGTCCCAAGACAGGGGCTGTGCCTGAGCTGTATATTTCTTGGTAATTAGCACCAACAAGCTTTCTTCATCAGAAGTAATCCCCAGACATGTAAAACTTCCCTCTAGAAGATATTACCATGAGACTCTGCTTTCCACTTCAATTTGCAGCAGCACACTGATGAATACAAAAGGCCACTCTGCTTTAGTGCAGAAAAGATGAGATCACACTTGCATAAAGTATCTGAAGAGTCTGAACCTCCTCAGCCTGGAGCAGACCACAGCAACTGCCTTTTCAAATGCCCAGATGGGTTTTTTGCCAGTTTACCACACAGAAACACATTCCCAAACTGGCATAACAAAAGGACTCATCTGTCCTTTGTTCCTGATGAAAATACTCTTCCAATACTTCTTGGTGACTCAGCCAAGAGAGCAGAACAGAGAGAGAAGCCAGTGTGAAGGACAGTTTTATCGCACAGCCTCCCTGCAACCAGTTCTGGCTTTCACATTCTCTTTTTGCAAGACTGTATCCAAAGTGACTCTGAAAATATGAGTAATACATGTGGACTTGTTCCCTTTGAAAAGACCAGGTCCTTCCTCAGGCTGGGCTCTGCTGCACACATGGCAAGGTAAGTTTTTAAATACCACCATTCTCATAATGTGCCCATGGTAACACCGTAACTGACAGAGAGCACACAGTTATCAAAGCACTGCCTCTATAGCTGTGTCCAGCTATCTCATAGCTCATTACTTCTGTAAAGTGAGTGATGGAATGATCCTGGAACAAGGAAGAACATATTACCACTTGGGTATCTATTGTCCTATTCAGATTAAATGGACAGACAGACACTGCATCGCTGGTCTTTGCTCTGGTACACTCCCCTGAGGTTTGACTGCAATTTTGATGCACTGAGCTCGTGGCTGCTCAGCCAGTCTCTCGGTGTGACCATGGGCAGGCCACTGGCACCAGGCATCTGAGTCTGGTTGAAAGACAAGCAGGATTTCCACCCAGGAGAAGGCAAGCTTAGCTGCAGCATGGGGAGTTGGGCTCCTTGCCCTTGAAGGTTGCTGTCCTGCCTGTTGACCGCCTCCTTATATCCTGTTCTACTCCCTCTAACCTGCTCTCCACATTCCCCTCACTTACTGGTCCCTGCTGCCTTCTTCCTGCAGCACTTTCCCACATTTTGAGGTGCATGTGTAGAGGAGCTCAGGCCCTTTCACTGCCATGCATGTTCTAGGTAGCACGTGCACACCACACTGCTTGTCGGGAACCCCGTGCTGGCTTGACTGGCATGCAGTTGGCGGGTGAAGCCCTTTACAGACAGACCAGCTTGGCTCAGCCAAACCCTGGGACTCTATGGATCATGTAAAGAATGAGGAATAAAGAGAAATAGCTCCTGATGCTGGAGAATGAACCTTTGGCACCAGCTGAAGACTTGGCGATCCACACGTTGCCTTCTTTGCCTTCCCGCCGCCTGTTGTAAGCTGCCAGGAACACTTCCCGCTCATCCGTCCTTGAGTTGTTTATGAGATGGTGAATTCCATTCTGTGCTGGAGCCACGGGGGTCTTCAGGTTTGTTGGGTAAATCACATATGACTCAGGGAACCACGTGCAGGACTCCGATAGCTCAGGGCTTGTCTTGATTAGCCTGGGTAAAGAGAGAGAGGCTGTTAATCTCCAGAGTGTCCCCACCTGCACGGGGATTGTTTAGTAAGGAAAGGGCATCATTAACTGGGCTCTTTTGCTCAATGATGAATGGCAGCTTACAGATAGTCTGTGCTAAACTATCCTATTTTCCTTAGACCCCTGAAATTAGGGTTTCCCTAAAGATATCACGGCAACCCCAGCCCACAGCGAAGCACTACTCCTTGAACCAGAACCTGCATGCTTTCATTGAACATTTTATTGATAGCATGGATATCATGAAACTAACAGCCGAGATGTTTTCATGCAACTAGAGCTTGTGGTGCATTCCCTGCATCATCTCTGCACAAGGGAATTGAGGAGGGGTGTTTGCTGACACGGCTTGGGGCAGGAAGGATGCTGTGATCATGACTGGCAAAAGGAAAGCCAGAGCAGTAATGCTCTGTGCTGGTGCTTAGCCCTTGATCCCATTCCCACTGGGAATGTCCCAGTTGTGTATGAAGACCACTGGGAACCCACAAACAGCTACATGTTTCACATCCCAAGGTGTCTGGGATCCCTCTGGCACATCTCTCCTACCAGTAATGTGTGGAGATGCCAGCAAATTCCTGTTAGCAGAGCGCAGGCCTGTTTTCTTTCAGAGCCAAGGGAGCTGCCTGCCTCTCCAAATGCCCGTGCTTTGCTTAAGGCCAGAAGTAGAGTTCATGAGGTGCCGACTCTTTCTGTGCATTTGTGCCTCTCTGCTGAGGTGGCAGTGAGTCAGTGGCACTCTGGGAGCTCTGGGGAATGTCATTTGTTGTCCTCTGGGTTCCTAAGTAGTTTGATGTGCGGTTGACCCTTCAGTTAGAAAGCTCAGCCAAGCTGCAGGGTATAAAAACAGGTGTGCAAGTGCTTTTAGCACTCTAGGTAACAGGCTAAAGAGAAATCCAGCTGAGGAGCTCTGTAAGTGCTTGTTTAAAAATACTCCTCCACTTTCTGACAAACACCATCACCACCGCCAGGAAAGCAATTGGGAAGAGGCTCTTTGCAGGGGGAGGAGAGGCCTTGGATCAGCACATGCTGTCTGCAGGACTGCATCAGTGAGAGGCAGCACAGACTCTAATGGGCAATCAAATTGCTGAAGGAGACCAAGAGCTCTGACATGAAGATATTCTAGTGGGAGCAGAGTTTGCACAGGGACGAGGGTTATTTACAATGAAAGTTCATCCACATTTCCTCAGGAGATCCTGGCATGGCAGGTCATGCAGAAATAACTCCCAGAGCTCTTCCTGGAGATGTCTCCAAGCATTTGTTTGACCAACAAATCTGATTAGCTAAAGGCACATTAGTGTCTCTTCTCTCTATGAAATAGAGAATAAAAGGAGAAGGTTTTAATTAAATGTCTACAATGAAAAAGAGCAGCTATGTTTGGGTTTCTTTTTCCTCTAGACTTTGCTCCAATCTGATTCAATACACTCTGTGGTTTCAAGTAGATACAACTCAGTGGAAATGGCATTTCCCCTGAAGTCACAGAGAGGCCTTTGTGCACACAAACAGCTCTAGAGACCAGCCCGGGAGTCTGAAGGCAGCACATGCTAGGACACTCCCAGGGCAGCTGCTCTGTGAAATACCCTCCAAACAGGTTCAGCACTTGACAAGGGTTAGAAGAGAAGCTTCTGCCATGCCCATCTAACATTTCAGTGAATTTCTTACTTCACCAGAGATGCTTTGCGGCACAGCTTGTCTGCTCCCCTGTAGTAATTCACCAGCTGCACAAGTCCAGGTTCATGGCCTAAGAAGGGGAAACAGAGGTCAGACAAACTCCTCAGTGAATAAAGGGAAAACAGCTGCTTGGTACAAAGGACCTGTGCAGTAGGGGAAAAAAAATGGAGGCTTGTTCCTTGCCCTGCATTACAGAAACAGGCTGTAAACTGGTACTGGCTCCTG
Source organism: Corvus brachyrhynchos (assembly GCF_000691975.1). Classification (NCBI taxonomy): domain Eukaryota; kingdom Metazoa; phylum Chordata; class Aves; order Passeriformes; family Corvidae; genus Corvus; species Corvus brachyrhynchos. Next base: position 181,690 of record NW_008238454.1, on the reverse strand, counting down.
TGGTTTCTTTCATTCAGTTACAAAAAGCCAGGTAGTTACCCATTTGTTTTTAATCTGACACATCCATATTGCAAAGGAAAATAATTCTTTCCTAATTCACACTGGGAACTGGCAGCACCACCCAGAAGCGTTCTCCATCTGCTGGTGTAAGTTTTTAAGAACCAAGATTTCAGTAACTCTTAAATACAAGTGGAGGATGCAGGGAAACACACCATGACACAAAGATCACAGCTTAGCAAAGGGCTTCTTTTTCTTTGTCACGTACAGCAAGATTCCGTCTTGGACCTGGTATCACAAAACACTGGGAAACCTTGAAAGACTTGGAGTCTTGCTTCTTTCTAGAAGTTTGCAACAAGACCCATTGGACACCTGGGGTGGGAAGGAACCTCTGGGAATCTCTGGTCCAACCTCTTGTTCAGTCAAAGTCTGAGTATCTCTAAAGATGGAGATCCTACTGCTTCGCTAAGTCCTTGTCCCAGTGCTTGGCTGCCAACCTGTGTCCCCTTGACTATCCTGATGGCCCCTGCTATAGTCACTCCAGGGTGTTTAAGCCTTTCTTGCACTGGGAAGTCCCAAACTGGCCCCAGTATCCCACTGTGGCCTCAGCAGTGCCACAAAGAGTGCTAAACAGATGGGTACCTCCTTACCAACACTGAACTTCACACCACAGTCTTCCTGCCTTCACCTTTTCACACTACATAAACACTTGTGCTCAGCTGAAGCTCTCTGGGAGGGACCAGAATCCTGAAAAAGGATTCAGAGTTTTACTTATCCTCCTTGGTGCTTGCCTGGGATAAAAGGCCTGGAGCAAACATCACCTTAAATACCAGGCAGCTGCAAGATCACAGAGAGTGAATATCTATTTTCAGCCTGAAAGTCACTTCCCTGACCTGGGTCACTTTTATTCACAAATCTTTAAATACAAGATAGCTGAAAACCATCCTGCAGAAAAGATCTGTAACTTCAGGCACTTCAATGTGCAGCCAGCATGGCCAGGTTCTTTGGTTTTTTTTTTCTGAAAAGAAAATAATAAAACCCCTCATATTTTCTTCTGTTTCCAGTTTATCCTGGGGAGACACATCCTCACTGGTTTCCTGAGCATCACCACGGAGCAGTGGGCTGCAATGTAGAGTCGGGTGGCCAGCAAACAGGGAGCACGAGGCAGGAAGGGAAACTTCTGGGGCATGTTGTAAGGTCTGTGCCATGCATTTAGTGGGATTAAAAAGCTGCCAAGGCACTGACCAAAGTGGCAATCTTCTCCTGGCCAGCACAGCATAGAGTCCAGCACCCCCTGCTACATGAGGCCTCTGCAGCCTCTTCCTCCCTTCCATCCCCTCAGCACAAACTGCTTTTCTTCTGGACCCAGACACATCTTAAGGGTGCAATCCCCCAGGAATTAGGTTATCAGTGAGAGCTACAGAGGTCCCTGCAGCTAGGCAGAGACAGTGGTGCATGCTGAGAGTCCCCACTTCTCTCCGTGATCCAGCTTAGGCCCTAAGTAATGCAAATCCCTACAGTTCCCCGAATTAATGTCTGCTTCCACTGAGTAGAGCCCTTAGGAAAACCAAGCCAGCTTTGATGCAACAGTTGCTCAGGAAGACGAACCAGAGAAGATACAGCTTTTTGGAAAATGTACCAAAATAACCATGTTATTTTTGGTCTGAATCTACTGATTTCAGGCAACCAGTTCCTGCAATCGGAGGATGGTTTAAAGAAGCCAGAGCCAAAGCATGGCCCCTTCTCCACAGGTTATAGATGTGTCTTGGCTCTGAGAAATGGTTTGAGTTTTTGGGCATCCCATGGCAACACATGCTGAAAGGCTCAGTGAAGCCCTTCTATCACCCCAGGACACTTTTGGAGGATGGAAGGGGTTAGTTAGAGATGGCCACAAGACCACCATGGCTGGATGTGCTGTGCATGTTCATCAAAGAACTGCACTCGTTCTGCAGTGAGGCCTGATGCTCACAGGTCCTGCATGCTCGGCATGTTAAAGCACAGGTCTGCCTGCTGTGCCTGCTGCCAGCCCATGTGAGCATCCTCACTGCCTGAGCCTCTCCTGGCGCTTCCCTGCCTGCTGCAGACACCCCAGTGCTGGGAGGTGACCAGATGGCATTGCCATGTGATGGGGACTTTCCACTCACAAATGTGGAGGAGACAAGGGAGAGGTGCTGGAGCTGGTGACTTGCAAATCTGAAAGAGCAGCCAGAGATGAGTCTCTGCTGCAAGAAAGGGGCTGCAAAGCCATCCTGCACCAGAGCTGCTGGAGTGAGGGGGCTCGGCCTGTTCTGATGTTTCTCCAGCCAGAAGCAGTGCTGCAAAATCACCCCAGAAAGAAAGAAACCAGGACCGAGATGACAGTGCATCCCTGCTCCCCGCCACACCCTGCAACACTGCCAGTGCCTGGCTCGGCTCCCCCTGCTTGTGGGCACTCTCCCTCCCTGCTCCTGGGCTCTGCACCATCCAGCGGGGCAGAGGGCCAGGGTGGCTGTGCCATGGGACAGGCTGTGCCGTGGGACAAACCTGCACAGGGCAGCTCCCAGAACCCTGCGTGTTGGCAGGGCGACAGTGGGGGCCAGGCAGCAGGGGAAAAGGTGGTAGGGCAGGGGGTGTATGGGGCCCTACATACACAGGGCCTCTGGAATTACCCACACCTTGCTCCAGGCAGGGACTAGTGCCATCACCCTCACCAAGCCCTGCAGAAGCACATCCCCACCAACCTCAGCTCTGGAGTGAAGGTTTGAGCGTGCCCGGCTCAGTCCTGTTCTGCCTCCTGTGTCAAACAGCAGAAACACCCCCATAACACATAAGCTCAGCACCGCAGTGTCCCTGCCCAGCACCCGGCAGGGAATGACACTGGAACCACCGCGACCCCACAAGCGCACGCTGTTTGTCGGAAGCCCCCTGCAGTGGTGCAAACAGCCCCAAGGGCACTGCCGCAGGGCAAGGAAGGCACTCCGGGAAGCAGGGGCTCCACCCGGACGAGGAGCCGGGATCCTGAGGTCTGAAACTTGTCACAGGGGGGTCTCCGGGTGCCCCTTTCCCATCCCCGCCCCTCCCACTGCTGCACCACAGCTCAGGCCTCAAGCTGGGCGGGGTTGTTTTGGGGAGCACCGGTGAAATCACTCTCCGGGAGCTGGGGAAGGGGATCCTTCGAGGCCTGGCTGCCGTCAGCAGGG
>NW_008238454.1:176333-177487 GCF_000691975.1 Corvus brachyrhynchos | reverse complement strand
GGCTGTGCTGTGCACACGAGTCCCGGGGCTGCAGCTCAGCTCTGAGCCAGTCGATCTTCTTCTTCCTAACCCATTTGACTCTTCACTTCTTGTCTTCTCATACGTTTCAACCCAATTTGGTCTTTCTGGATGTGAAAAGGTCTTCTTGTTTGTTACCATCACTTCTGTCTTCCTCACAAACAAACCTGCAGCAGACCAAAGATACCTCACAAATTGAAAACTTGGAAGTCAGATTTCGTCCCCACCACAAATCAGGTTTGTCTTAACAAACCTATCAGTAATGAAAATTCTTAGGTTTTGAGTTGGTTAATGTTCTGTTTTTCCTACAGTTACTGTATGAGTAATGACATCAGCATTGCATGCTCTAGCTGGTTGCTGTAAATCATGATATATTTCCAAGTAATAAAGACCCTTTTGCTGAAGGAAACACAGATCGGTCACGACCTGCACATTGCCTTTTCTTTTTCTGACAGCACAAGGTAAGGTGTTAAGTGATTCATGGATGGAAAAAATTAATTTAAAAAATAGCTACTCTCTTATAGCAGCTAAAAAAATTCTCCAGGCAGCTTGTTTTTGCTAGGAGGTGCTCTTGGACCTGGGATTGGATGTGCCTCTGCATCTGTTTTCAGATGCATCCTCAGTGTGTGTTCTCACGGTGTTGTGCATGGTTTAGCTTAAAACACCTCACAGCCCAGGGAATCACAGAGCACCTGGGACTCAGATCCTGAAGCCATTCCCTCTTCCCAATTTGGGCACGTGCTGTTTATCAGGATTCCAAATTTATAGGAATTCCAGTTGATAGATAATTTGGTGGTTCATCTCTGTTGTTTATGTAATTAAGTGGAAGAGGCAAAGATATTCCATAAAGTTAAGATCAATGTATCAGACCAGTAAGCAGAATGGAGTCCAGTAATGAACTGCTCAATATTCCATGCAAAGTTTCCTGTAGCAAGGTGGATTTTGTGTTTGGGGTTTGGGGTTTTTTTTTGCTTTTGGGGTTTTTTTTTTGTGTTTTGTTTGGTTTTGTTTCTTTCTGTTTGTTTGTTTGGGGTTTTTTTTCTTGTTGGTTGGTTGGTTTTTTGGGTTTTTGGTTGTTATGTTTCATTTTGGTTTTTTCTATACCTTAAAGTATAGCTCTTGCATACACACTAGAT
>NW_008238454.1:175781-176274 GCF_000691975.1 Corvus brachyrhynchos | reverse complement strand
TCTCAGTGGGATTCCTGCATGTCCTTTTTGCTGGTTTTGAGCTTCAGTGTGAAAATTGTCCGGACCTTTTCTAAAGACAAGAAATATTTGTAGCTACAGTTTATGGTTTAAAATAAACCATAAATTAACACCCAGCTGGATTTATTACAGCTTATTTGGGTTTGCACGATTCACACTCAGTATTTTTCTTGCTGCACTGTTTCTCGAGGTGTATAAACCAATGGACTGTAGTTTTTGGAAGGCTGTGCAGTGACATGAAAGGTCAAAATCCAACAAGGCCAAAGACTGGAAGAGCTTAGCACAAGGTGCCTTTATTTCCATACCCTGTTAGACCTCTGCATCCTTGCTGCTGGCCACACTCCAGAGTGGGTTAGCTCCTGCCAGCTGGTGTCCTGACCTGCCTCCTTCCTCCAGTGTCCTCAGTCCCACTTCCCTTGGGAGTGAGATTGGCGGGCAGTAAAGGCTCTTTCCCTGGCACCTCCGAGGCTAGCGC
>NW_008238454.1:166590-175755 GCF_000691975.1 Corvus brachyrhynchos | reverse complement strand
TTTCCCTGGCAGCTCAGAGCATGGCTCAGTTGTGCAGTCCTACACGGTGGCTGTCCCACGGGGTCCCTCACTTCAGCAGAGCCTGCAGTGGCACGCCCTCGGGAGCGCTGGCTTCTGGCGGCACTTTTACTCTGGAAGGGAAAGAATCATGTTTGGGCTGATGGACAGAAAAGCAGGAAGGCTGACAGCTGCACCGGGCTGTCCCTCCTTCCCCTGCCACCCACCGACGGGGAATGGCAGGCGGCAGAGAGGGATGTCCCCTCTCCTCAGCAGAATCCACGTGCAGGGCAGGACGGAGGTGACTCACTGTGGCTTCTCGATGTCCTCGATGCCCTCGGGAAGGCGCACGTTGAGCGTCTCCGGGAGCAGAAAGGCCACGGCGCCGCTGCACACCGCGACACCGCAGTATGTCACCTCGGGCAGGGACCGCCACGCCTCGTCCAGCAGGAACACCAGCGGGGCCAGGGCCCCTCCCAGCCGTGCCATGAAGGAGGTGTACCCCATCCCATTCTGCCTGGAAAGGTGCAGACCACCACGGGAAAGAGAGCGCTGCTTGTGTCATGTCAGACCTCTGCCCTTTGCCCCGCAATTCTCTCTAAGTGCTGAGGCTTTTTTCCCCCCCGGGTTTTTCCTCTGCCATTTTTTCCTTTTCTTTCTTAATATCTTCCTAAAATCATAATATTTCCCAGAGAGCAACTGTAGCTGCTGTGAGAAATAGATTCATGTCTATTATGAGAAAGGAACTGCAGTTCCACACTAAAAATACCTGCAGTAAAGTTGTTTCCCCCTTGAATATCAAAACCCTGGGAGCATTTTCTAATAGTAAGACTAGTGAGTCCTCTGACCTGCTTAGAGCAAATCCGAGTTCCTCCTTCTCCCAGGTACTTCTAGGCAGGTTGCATACACCAGAGATACCTGTGAGCACTTTTGGTCCAAGGAAGGAGACCTTGGAGAGGAGACCAGAAATAAGACCTGATTTTTGAGGGGATGGGTGGCATTTCACACTGATGACAAGGATCCCAGGACCTGCTTGTGCATATGCACAACGACTACTGCAGAAGGAACCAACAATTTTGTCTTTATCAATGTCTTTGAGCACGAAAGATACAAACTGATCCGGTATAAAAAGTAGCAGATCAGTGTGACCATTTTGGTTTAAACGTGAATCCTTCCCCACATGCAACAGACCTTTGAAAGCTAAAGGACTAAATGGCAGAGGAGGGTACTCCGGGCAGGGAGGGACAAGGCCTGCTGTGATTCACGAGGGATTTTTCAGACTTGCACAGAGAAATCAGTGAGGTGATTCCCTCCACCAGACTCAGCTACATCCCAAACTATGCAGATGCTAAATCTGGTTTTGTGTTACCATTACCCAGGTATGTCAAGTAAGTTCTGGTTTTCCTCCCAAAAGGCTAGTTAATCCCTGCTTTAATATCATCTGATGTCCAAAAGACTATCAAACATGTGGTAGTATGTGTCCCTTGTAAAACTTGGTATTTCAAGTTATTATTTTCAGGTTCTTTTAACAGTTCCTGACAGATTATCACAGGGAATGAAGACTTTACTAATCACAGGTGCTTTATGGAGTGCAAAGATCTTCCCACACAGAATGCTCCTCACCTTTCCATTCATCTTCCTGTCAGCACAACCTAGCCACCCACAACCCAGGTGAAAAAAAGGGTGGCTTTCTGCCGCTCTCTTGTGAGTATATAAAATCTCTAGAACCTGCTAGTTCCAGAGGCAAGGGGCCGCTGCTGCAATGTAGTCAACAGCACATCCTGCTGTGCTGATGTCCAAGGCCTGAGGGCAGCACCCCAGCCAGGCCCTGGGTGTGTGCTCAGGTGGGTGGCCTCTCTTACCTCAGAATGGTGGGGTAGAGCTCCGAGGTGTACAAGTAGACAGTGGTGAAGGCAGCTTCTGAGAAACCCTTGGCCATAATGGCCACTGCGGAACACAGGGAGGTGAAGGCTGGGGGAAAGAAAAGGCATTCATGGCAATGAGCTGCCTCTAGGAAGAAGCTTCCAGGCGTAAGAAGGGAGAAGGTTCAGTGCTCTCACAAAACTGAGAGCTTCATAGCCCTGGAGCTGCTGTCTCCAAAGCCTGGATGTGTAAGTTTAGTAAGTATTAGCCCAAGTGGGAGCTGAAGAGATGATAGGATAGTCCTGACAGTTCCCGTTGGACAAGGTCTATAATTAAGACAGGCACTGTGCTTTGCCATCACTGGACCCTTTACCAGTCACTTCACAGTGACTGGACACCATCTCCTGTGACAAGATATTAAGGTTTGCTCACATTAGTGACCTTGTCTCATAGACACCCTTCAGGTGGAGGACTTCTCTACACAGAACTGCCTGTGGACAGATCTCTGGCTCTCCTTCTCCAGCATGGCACAAAATGGACCCCCCCACTTTAGCAAGTGCTGTGTAGAGCAGAAGAGCTTCTCACGCTTGGGAATGACAATGTTGGCTCCTATGCAGAGTCCGGTCAGGATGAGCGTCCATGCCTGGCTCTGCCGCCGTCCAACTCGGTTCACCAGCAAGTACATGACCATCTTGGCTGGGATCTCAATGATGCCGAAGACAAACTGGGAGAGGTAGATGTTGAGCCCAAAGCCAGTCAGGTTCATGCTCATGCCGTAATAAGAGAAGGCAACACCAAACCTGCAAGGAGCGGGTGGAGATGGGACTGAGGGAAATCCCTCTGGGAGCTGCAGGATGAATCCCCCCTGTGAAGTGACACCGCTTACCACACCACACCAGAACACAGAGAGATCTTCCTCAGGACTGGGGTCCTGAACAGGCTGATGTAGGAGTAACTCCCTCCCATGTTCTTGTCTGTTGCCATCCTTGTGAGGGTCTGGGACAGATGGAAAGAAAGAAATAGCTCAGCTGCTGTACTTTTAGGATCCAGACATGAAACCCCGGACAGGCTGGGGCCTTCGCCTTCCCAGCTTCAGATCCACCTTGGATTTTCCATATATTCCCTTCGCAGAACAATTCTCTGAGCATACATTGTCAGAGGCATGTCTTCCCACAACTTTACAGGTTGCCTGCTATTTCAGACCTCTTTTTCTTCTCATGGCCCCTTCTTCCCTCTCACCCATGTGCCCCGTGTGGCAGAAAGGGCTGTAGAGAAATGGCAGATCATGGCATTGGACAAGTCAGTGTTGGCCTCTTCCCCATGTGGCTGCCTGCTGTTGTATGAGGAGCTAACAGCGAGATGCATGCTTTGTTCTTAGGAGTGCATTCATTTAAAGGGTACTGAGCTGGTTCTTTATCTTTAGGAGTGAATTTCTGCTTTCTAGAGCAAAATGCCCACAGTGCCCCACAGACCACACTGCAGGCTAAGCATTGCTCCAGGTATCAACTAGAAGAAAAATAGAGAGAGACAAAGTGGGAAAAGAAGAACATGTGTCTGGATCTTCAGTTCCTTACCTCTGGTGAGACATCAAAGTCCTTCCTTCCATTTATTCTTGCACATCTGAGCAGGTGCCTGTGCGCTTGCTTCACTTTGCCTTTGGCTATGAGCCACCGGGCAGACTCTGGGACCCACCTGCAGGTGAAGGAGATGAGACGACTCCTGTTGGAGCTGCATGGTTTCTGTCCCATGTACATGGCTCTGGAATCTTCTCCATGAGACTTCAACCTCAGCTAATGGTGCATGGGAAGAGTAGTGGGACGCTCTTTTGACATGTATGTGTTCTTCTACCCCTGAAGGCTGAGCTGGTTGAAGTTTCAAACTCTTATCAATTAAAACTGGCCCCCGGGAGTTTGTATTTACACATTTGTGCTTTCTGAGACTCTTTAAACATTGAAATTGTCAGATATTAAAAACTACAATGCAGAAAGGATTCAGTGAGCTCTATATGTACTTTGTTAGTTGCTGAAATGATTTGGTTTTCACATTAATCAAAGCCTTATGCACATTGGGGTCTCCCACTGGAATAGTCTGAGACTAGATCCCTACAATCCAGTGTTTGTGATTCATGTGCCCTAAATCAGATTACAGTAAAACTAATGAGCAACTGTTGTCACTATTCAAGCAGGAATTGAAAATGATGTGTAGAGCAAAAATGCTTGGAGAACTGGTCTTGTTGAGAGTTTTCGTCTCCTTCCCACAAGCTTACAACCTTGGGAAGTATAAAGAAGGAAAAGTGGCATTTTGCACTTACTGCCTCTGTCTCTAGAGAGTAATTCCATGTCTTTTGGTTGTCTAATGCCTCCACTAAGTTCTGACATTGTGTCAATAATATCTACAGAGTGCTAAATTAGATTTTAATTCCGTACTTCAGAGACTTTCAATTTTCTGCAATCACTGACCTTATGAGTGCTTGAAGACTAGAGTATAATTTGTTGGAGAACTAATCTCCATGAAAGATATTAACATAAGAACAAAAATCAAACAGTTATGATGGAAAGGGTGGGTCCAAATGCATGTGTGAATTTCAGCACTTCCAAGGACTCCGTTTTTTTATGGCTGGTTGTCCTAGAAAGAGAGCAAAACAACTGGAACTAAAAAAGTCAGCAGAACATGTATTTTAGTTGTGTTGGGCTTCATCAGTGAAATACCAGCAGTTACTCTTTGCCAGAAAGCTCTCATCACCAGTGGAAATGTACATCTTTCTTTAGCCATTGATTAACAACAGCACCGGTTCATATCCCATTTTTGTAAGGGTTGCTTGAGATTTTCCTGCTAGATCTGTGCAGGTATTTAACTTACTGCTTCATGCTGATGGACAGACACAGTAGGCAAGCAAATCAAAGTCTCCAGAAGCCTCTTTGACAGCAGCTGAAAGGCACTTTAGCATTTGGATATCACTCTTTCTGTGCAGTGATTATGCATGTAATTTTTGGACATATGTATCTAACAGATCAGAATTTATTCTGCAAGGTTTCCAGCTGCAGCTGCCTGTTACCCTGAGGGACACGTGTGTGGTTTCTGCAGTGGGATCCAGCACTGCTCTGGTGCCCAAGAGGAACAAAACAACCACCCTAAGGTGAAGAAGACACAGCCCCCCATTTCTGAATGTTCTCAGAGGGGCAGTTGTGGGAATACCTGATTACTTATATCAGCAGAAGACCTTTTTTCCCAGCCAGGAAATGGAGCTGCTTATTCAAAGGATGGTTTTAGACCATCAATAAATTGATGCAATTCACATTGCAGTCACACTGCCAGTGAATCAACTCTGTATTCTAGTTTGTATTACTATATGAAAAAAAAAGAAGGAAAAAAAAATCAAAGTTTCTTTGATTAAAAGAACCATCTCCCATTTTAAGGCTTAGGAGATGTCAAGTATTTCTTAAATAAGGCTACAGGGGGGAAATTGCCTATAGAAAGCAGGTGGTTTTTGTCCATCAGGATGGTTACACAGCTGGGAAAAGCCATGGGAAGTGCAGAGATAAATGAATCTGGCCTAGCCTGAAGGTGTCAGTGGCTTTCATGGAAAATTTGGTGCCCAAAGAATCCTTCCCAGTGAGGTGAGGACAGAGAATGGATAATTTTTTTATCTTGGGTTTACTAGGGATTGAAGCCTGGATCTGGTTGTGTGTTCCTTTATTGGAATCTCTTTTCTTGACTCTGAGCAGGGTCTGACAGAGCTGGCAGCACCAAATCCTGCTTCCTTGTGCTGCCACCTGTCATCCAAATGCCTCAGCCCCAGCCCTGCCTCCTCATTGTCCCGAAAACTGTGATGTGACCTTGGCTCCTGGCCTTGCTGGAGAGATGAAACCCAGGCCACTCCAGTTTTCCAGAGCTGCCATGGTTGGGCAATCCAGGTACAGGACACGGATGAGTCCTGCTCACCCTGAGGTTGCTGAGTGAAGCCTAAGATCAGCAGAGGAGGTAAATCCCCTCCTGGTGGCTGCACTCACCACAGGCAGACGATGCTCAGGAGACAAGGTCCTGTCACGGCCACCAGCAGCCAGTGCCACTCCCGCACCAGGTACGCTGCCAGGGCCAGCAGCATGTTCCCAACGCTCCAGAAGATGCTGGTCAGTATCCCGGTGAAGGTGCGGTGCTGGACATCCACCCACTCCATCCCTGGAAGAGGGAGGCAGCATTCAGCTGGGACACGCAGGACTTCTCCGGGAAGGGAGGGCCTGCAGGGCTGTTCAACAAGGGCAAAGCAAGGTAACGTCCCTGGTCTTCTCCTTCACAAAGTTCCCCTGTTTGGCCGATATTTGGAACATTTAAAATATTCAGCCACAGTTCTTGACCTCTTGCAAAGCCGTGAGCAACTAAAAGAAAACTTTAAGAAAGAAATACTGGATGTGTGTTAAGGAACAGTGCTAAAACCACTCTTGGTGATAGAGATTTTTTTTTTTATCCCATTCAATAGCATTCAATTGGCCTTCACCAACCAGATTTTTTCCCCCCAACCATCTTGTCAGCACAATTTCCCATTTGTCCACTCATTATTTCAGATTAAAGAAATACATTGAGAAGAATTGTTGTTCACATGGAATCCACCCAGAGTAGACAGTAGCACACGTGTAAAGCCAGATGGAAGTCTCCTTGTTTGTGTGTGTGAACTAAAAGCCAGTTTTCCTCCCAAGGTTTGGACATCTTGCTGCGGTCTCTAACAATCAGAAAGCTCTGAGCTCTACTATGTCTTGCAGGAATCAACCTTTATAACAATAAACAAACACAGCAGGCCTTGGGATTTGTCAGGTCTTGTGTGGGCTTTTGCAGTATTGAAGCCATTTAAGCTTCATTTTGGCTAGATCTGCAAAAATCCCAGAAATTTCTGCTGCACCTGTACTGTGTTCTTGGGTACAACACTTCTTGCCCAGTATGTCCCAGCTCTATCTACAAAATCATCCAGTGGTTTACTGGATATCCTGTAATTTGGAGCTTGTTTTTGTTATATAATTACCTAAATCCTTCAGCTTCAGTTTTGCCTAGCTCTGTGTGATTTTTTTTTTTTTTCTCCTTATTGTAAAATACACATTGGCAACTTAGGACAACTGTGAGCAAACTCGAACCTGGGGAAGTAGAAACACCCTGTAAATGACACACCATCCTCTCATGCTGAGGAGAGGGCAATGCTGCTGAATTGTCCTGACAGCGTGTGCTTGAAAGGTGGGAACTCTGTATCAGAGGAAAAGGGTGGAGACTTTGGAATGTGGCTTTTATTGTGTTACTGATGGTACTTAACAGGAATGGGGCATCTTGTTGCAACAGAAGTACTAACAAGTGGTTGTTGTGTTTTGAGTAGACTGTTGGAATATTAATTAGACTAACAGCAAATTGTAATTCTTGGATCCTTGCAAGAGGGGATATTCTGTAATTCGCACACGCAGCGATTTCCAGAGCCCTGTTCCTACTAACTCTGCCCTGCCTGGCAGACAAGTCCCTTCCCAACCACTGCCTGCCAGGAGTCCCTCTGGCAGCCACAAGCCCCCCACACTCACCCAAAGGCACGACAATCAGGGAGATGCCGCTCAGGGCCACCCCGGTGAGGGTCCGTGTGATGGCCAGCATTGTGTAGGACACGGAGGCGGCGCTCAGCATCCCAAAAACCACGGAGCACACGAGAGACAGCTGGAGCATGGTTTTCCGTCCGAACCTGCCACGAGCACAGGCTGGGTTACAGTGGCTGGAATCCTGGCACGGCAGCAGGGTTTGAAATGGGCAAACCAGAGATTTTAGAGGAAAAATTAAAGGCTGCAACAGCCTGGAGAGGAGGAAATGGCTCTGGATCAAGCTGGTGCTACAGTGGTGCAAGCCCATTCAGAGCCTGCCCCATGAACGTTGGGTGTGGAAAGAGCAGCACTGCTCAGAACAACAAATCCGGCTCTCCTGGACAGCACTTGTTTAGGGCAGCTATTTAAGCACCCATTACTGGACTCTCTCAGCAAATGCACTCTACCTGCTAGGAAAACCAGGAGTGAGCTGGCAGGATTGAACTGCAGGATACAGGGAGGCTCCTAGAAATAATGCCATTAAAATGGTGTTCAAAGAGAGTTGTAGGAGAGCACAATCTCTGAAAGACTGTACAATAAAAGGAGCAGACTGCACAAGCATAAAAATTAATAAAAAAGCCATTTTCATAAAAAAAACCCCAGTCTGGAAGTCTGCCAAAGCATCATTGAACCAATTCAGAACAAGGACAAGGTACAAAAAGAGTCTTTGGAGAAGAGCAGACAATACCAGAAACAATATATATGTATTTTTGCATACACATGTTCACAGTGAAAGGTTGCTGGAGGGTTTACCTGAGTAAAATTTGTCAGTAGAGTAGTTCTCAAATCCAAATATCTGTAATGGCTTAGAAAGATCTGAACCTGAACAGTAGCAAAATTCCAGGACCAGATGTTTTTTGCCCTGGACCACCAGAGATGAAATCTCTGCCTCACTGTCAGCACAAAGAAGGGGGATCTCATCTCTGTCAGAGAAAAGGAAGGTTGCTAATGGGAAGTCAACTTTAAAGAGGTGATAGGGGAGGTGTGGGGGGCGACATCTGAGGTTTAACCTAATGATTCCTAATTTTCCTCTTGCTTTCCTAGCCACTACTCATTGCTGTGTGGATGTTTGCCTAGAGCAAAACTGTGTTTATCAGTCATAATGCCAAAATCTTCCTAATGAGTAGCCGTGGTCAGCTCAGAGCCTCCATTTTAAATGAGAAGTTTAAATTGTTTCTCTACTTTAGACTAATCTGCCCTGAAATTTTGTTTTCTGATTCTCTTATCCAGTCACAGAGTCCTTTAGCTCCTTCTGCAAAGTCGCCACACTGGGACCTCATCTCTGCCAGATTCAGCATCACCTCCCCACTTGCTTCCTTCCCAGATTATTTATAAATGTGCTGAAAAGCACACAAGTCCAAGCACAGGCCCCTCCCTTGTCATAATGGAGCACTTGCATCTCCTCTCTCTTTCCTGGCTTTTAGTTGATTATTTAGTCATGCTGAGACCTTTCTTCTTCCCCTGGGGCAGCTCAGTTTCTTCAGGAGTGTTTGAGAAGGAGACTGAGACGGTCTCTCCTCTGCTGACATGCCTGTTGGTGAATGCAAAGAAATCCAGTACATTTGTAACTCTTGGATCTTTTGAAAACACCTGGCTGGTTCTTCACTGGTGCGTCCTACCTCCCCCTGGGGCTCTGGCTCCACCTTTCAGAGGAGTTTCTGCCAGTTTGGCTGGTGCAGACAGAGGTCAGGCTGCCTGGCAT
>NW_008238454.1:146275-166571 GCF_000691975.1 Corvus brachyrhynchos | reverse complement strand
CTTAAAGCTTTGCTTTCCCAAAGGTGCTCCAGGATAACCACTCCCTGCTCCTGGGATTTAACTGGCATTCCTCTGGTTTATTTCTCTCTGCCGCCTTCAGTCAGCTTATTTCAAAGCTCCAGCTCCAACACCTGCCTCTACACATCCTCCCACTGTAAGCACAGACTCATTTATGTCTCACACTACAGTCTTTTGATTTCCAGATGCTCCTCTTATGCCTTGATCCTCTACTGGCTCTTCTCCCTCACAATCCATTTGTGAAACAGAATATTTTTCATCTTGATTGCTACCTTGTGAGACCATGTTTTCTGCCATGTTTTATCCTGCTCCTTTTCTTGATTCTGAATTTCTCTCCCTCCAGCTGTGCTATAAAACTATTGTAGATACAAAGCCAAGGCACACAGTTTGAAAACCAGCCAGGTGTCTTGGATCCTTGTAACAGTGTACCCAAACACCCCTGGGTAAAGATATGGATGTAAAAAATCCCATCTGCAGCACTAAAGTCTCTGGGTCCTTCACACCTCAGGTTCCCCTCCACAGTGATTTTGTAGCTTGCTGTACTCTAATTCCTCCCAGAGGAAGGAAATCAGGAGGCAGTTTCCCAAAAATGAATATTGTCCAGGGCATAGCACATCCCAATTGTGTGCCTGGACTCTCTATCCTCTGGTGGGATTCCTGGTCCTGCTGTTTGCAAAAATACTTAGTTTCTTAACTGATGCCCTTTCTAGGTTAGTACGTGGATTTCTTTTTTTTTGGGTTTATATTGTCACATCCCAACGTTTAACCAGAGAGAGCAGATTTGTTCCTGTTTTCTTCATTGCTTCTGCTTTTCCTTGAGGAATAAATACCTCCCTGCTTGTAAAGAACCTCCTTTACCCTGATTCTCTAGGAATGACAGAGTCAGATTTTGCTTGCTGGAGACTCTTGAACTATGGCAAACATTTGCTCTGAGCCCCTTTCTTGGGTGTCATTAGCCAATTTGTGTATAATTTGCAAGGAGTTAACTCTTTCAGGCTTTTTGTTCAGCTTTGTTCTGATCAGCTTTCTCCTTTTTTAGACAGTCTTTTTTCCTGAAACTGGTCTTTCAGGCTGGATTCTTTTGTTTTTCATTGCTCCTGCAGCAATTCTGACCACAGTCAGCAGTGCATCTGACTCCTAATCAAGGCCAGAGCTGCTTCTCTGATGCAGGAAGCATTTACTCCCTGCATTGCTTCCCAGTATGACTTGAATCCAATTTTCAATTGAGCGGCTGGATTCTCCCTTTACCATTGCCTTTTCTCCTTCCCCCACCTCTCTGATTGCCTACTGAAGGCCACATATTTGTGGAATTCTTTTTGTGAAACTGAGGCCCCAGAGGAGCAGCCTGGGAGGGGTCAAACCTGTCGGAAAGGTACCCAAACACCATGGCCCCCATCGTGACGCCGATGAAGAAGAAGGTTGCTGTTGCCTGGTTCAGCCCACGCTGCTCGCACACGAGGTCCCACTGAAACACAAGGTCAGAAGGACACTTAATGCCCTGCCCAGTCTCTGCTGCCTTCTCACACTCCTTCACTCCAGTGGTCAGACATTGTGTCTTGCAGTTTGTATCTGCCAAGACTAATGGAGGGGTGAAATCCTGCACTAAACTGCACATCCGACAGTGCCGGAGTCCTGGAAAATGGAAAGCTGCATCTTACAAAAGTCCCAGTTATCCCTCCCCACTGTGACAGCCTCTCTGTGAACACTTCATAGAATCACAGAGCTGTAGAATATGCTGAGTTGGAAGGGGCCCATCAGGATCATTGAGTCCAGCTCCTGGCCTTGCACAGAACAAACATGCCAAGGGTCACACCATGTGCCTGAGAGCGTTGTCCAAAGGCTTCCTGAACTCTCTCAGGCTTGGTGCTGTGACCACTGCCCTGGGGAGCCTGTTCCAGTGCCCAAGCACCCTCTGGGTGAAGAACCTTTTCCTGATATCCAACCTCAGCCTCCCCTGACACAACTCCAGGCCATTCCCTCGGGTCCTGTCACTGGTCACCAGAGAGAAGAGATCAGTGCCTGCCCCTCTGCTTTTACCTCGTGAGGAAGCTGCAGACTGCGATGGGGTCTCCCCTCAGTCTCCTCCAGGCTGAACAGACCAAGTGACCTCAGCTGCTCCTCATACAGCTTCCTCTCCAGACCCTTCACCATCCTCATGGCCCTCCTTTGAATGCTATCCAACAGCTCAATGTCTTTTTCATATTGTGGTGCCCAAAAATGCCCCCAGGACTCGAGCTGAGGCCACCCCAGTGCAGAGCAGTGTGGGATAATCCCCTCCTTTGACTGGTTGGTGATGCTGTGCCTGATGTCTCCCGGGACACAGCTGGGCATCAGAAAACTTTCCTGGGTACCGCCCATGGAGAGCTCCCCTTTTTCTTCTCCTGACCTCTGCAAGATGTGCCCATCTGCAAATCTCCCCCAGCTCCCTCTGTTGTGCCCCTGAGACTGCCCTGGTAAGCTGGGCATTTGCAGGGTGTCCCACTGCAGTGAGCTGTCACACCCCTCGGTGTGCACTAGGGAATGTTGTGTTGATAACCACTTTCTGTTGCCCTGACCAGTTTCCTTGGAAGTTGTCTGTGCAGGGAAGAAGCAGGGCAGAGGGGAAGTGAGGTCAAATACTTACTCTTAATGCTAACCTATTGATTTCTTACTGAGAAGTTGGTTTGGACATTCATCCTAGTTAAGTAAAATGAACATAATTTTACTTTCTTGGGAGCGCAAATATCACCAATCACTCCAGGATTAACAGAGTTATTTTTCTCTGTGTGCAAATGTGTCAAAATTTAATTTAATCATCAACCTGGACTAGCAGCCTCTCTGATGAGGCCAGACAGACCTTGAGCAACCTTTTGTGCTACAAAAGCAGGATTCCAGAGAAAGCCCTGGTCCCTTGAACAGGTCACAAGGCCACTGGCCCATGGGAGCAGCGCCATGGGGCTCCATGCTGCAGAGTACCTCCTCCTGGCCTTTCTCTTAGGACTGCTTCACATCTTTCTCCCTGAACCAGTGCAGAAATGAGGTACAGATGCAGTGCACACACAACCCTCACCTCTGTGCCTGATGAAAGCAGGAGTGGTTGGGAGGTGGGGAGGAAGCACTAAGACTTGTCCCTGCTCTCACTGAGACAGTCGGCTCTATCCAACCCAACTGTGCCCCTTTTGCCTGACCAAATTTTCCCTTCCCTGAGACCTTGTGTGATTTGGACTGTTTTCCAAGGAAAGTAAAGCATTAACACCCAGAGGTATCACTGCTAGCCCTGGAAAAGTGTTTCAGAAGGCGGGTGGTTAATATTTGATGGGCAGGGACTTTTTGCAGGTGCAAGGTTATGGCTGATTACGATCTCCATCTCAGTGGAAGACCCTCGGAGAGAATATTTGATTAGGCAGAGAGATATTGGTGGTAAGAGAAGAGCGGCAGCACAACCCTGGGGAGAAGAGGAGGAAGGTGAAGATCAGTGAGGAGGGGTGGCCAAGGGAACAGAAGTTATAAAGTGTTTGGAAAACCAAGAAAGGAAGTCAAGAGCTCATATGAAACCCTGACAGGATGCAATCCTGTTCAAATGCCATGTGGCCCACACAGAGAAAATCTTATATCTGTGTCTTTCCCCTGTCACCTGACCCCCTCCTGAATCTCTCAATCATCTGGAGAAATTAAGATGATTACAATGAGAAATGTTAGCATCAATCTCAGCAAGATGAGATGCTCACAAAAATAATATTAATAAATGTTAGCTCCTAACAATGAGCTTCAGAGAGCTTCCCCCTCCCAGGACATCTTCTCTAAACAGGTCACGGCCACTGGTTTCAATGCACAGAGTCCTCTTTCATTCTGTGCACTCAGCAAACACCTCTCCATCTGCTCCTCAAAGCACAGAGCTAATTTCATTTTTGTCTGGATGACAGGCCAGGAATTACCTGGGTGGAGATGGTGGAGGTGAATTGTGAGTGGTCATAGACCCATCCGTGCTGGCAGTGCTGGATGATGGATTTGTTTTCTGGTTGCAGAGAGGAGTTGAGCAGCAGGTGAAACTGAGGCTGTGAGAACATCTCACAGGAGCTGAAAGTGCCATCAGGCTTCCGAGGGATGCTGATGAGCAGAACTTCCTCCATGGTGAGATTAACAAATGCCTCTTGGTGTGGAATTGCGCAGTGATGAGAGGGGGTAGCAGCAAGAAAATTGTGCAGCAGGAAATGCATGGGAAGGTTGATTCTTAGGAGGCAGAGGACAGCCAAAATCAAAATCTGGAACCTGCCAAAGCCCCCAATTTCCAGCAAGAGATCCTCAAATCTCATCTTTCCTGTGGAGTTTGCTCATTCAGAGCAGCTGTGTACCAAGGAGCAGCAACATGAGCTTGAAGAGCAGCCTCTGTTCTTGGAGCTCAACTTCCCATGGCTTTTCATACAGCCACCTCTTTGGACTTTGAGACCTTGCTGAAAGGTGTCAAAAGTCACAGTGAAATTCTCCACTTGGGGTATAGCCAAAGAAATTATCCTGTGTGCCTACAACACATCTCTTTCAAATGGATCCAGCACAAGGCACCTGCTCTTTTTGGAGTCCTTTCTTCCTGTTGTGGTTTTGGAGAGGGATATTAGGAAGGGAGGCTGTGTGGAGAGTACTGTGAGAGCACTCTCATTTCTCATGTGAAGGTCCCAGGTGCTGCACCAAACTCTGCCTGGTGTGAGCTGGTCACCAGCCAGACCTGCCAGACCATGACAGAGGCCTCCAGAAGAGCGAGGGTTTCCCACTGTGTCAGGACATCCAAGGACACCAAGCCTGGCTGCTGAGCACCAGCTAAGTGTGTTTTGGTGTGGTTTGTGTCAAGACACGCCCTTGGAGCAGGGAGTGTAGAGAGGCTGAGAGGGTGCCTGGAAGGGAGATGTGTCTCAGGATGGATGCAAACAGGGAGGTGCCCTTTGGAGTGAAAAGGTGGGTGAAGGCCATCTGCTCACCCGTGCCCTGCAAAGAATGGAAAAAGTGAAAATGTTTCCCCACAAAGTCCCTTTCTCCATCTGGAAAGGTGTTTTCCCAGGACACAGGCAAGGAGTTGACGAGAGCTGCAGTGGTGGCACGCAGAGAGGCTGCACCTGTCACACTGGGGGCCATGACATACTCTGCAGGGTCCAGCCCTGTGCTGGGGTGCTCTGGGCACCGATGTGACAGCCAAAGGAGTGAATGTGCAGCCCCTGACAGGGCCACAGGTGCTGCTGGCACTGCTGCACAGGCTGGGGATGAGATTGGGGCAGTTAAATACAAAGCAGTGGGAGAAGGGGCTGAGTCCCTTCACACCCTCCTCGCACTTGGGGACAAGATATGAGCCTGCTTCCCTTGCAGCGAGTGCTCTGGACAAACCAGGCCCATGAGGATAACACATCCCAGAAGGTTCTGTCCTAAGCTCAGGGGGCAGAGCATCACCCAGCAAGCAGGGGCAGCACCCTCCAAAGGCTGCAGCTGAAGAAGTAGAGTAGTAGAGCTTCTGAGAGCTTGCTCTAAGTTGCCTCCCACTGCATTTTCGCACTCTGTACCTCTCTCCTCGCCATATGTGCCCTCCCTCCTCCACCAGCCCTGCAAGCCTTGAGTGTTGGAAGGTGCTGATGCATCACCTCCAACCTTTCTCCAGGCTGTTGCCCCGGGACATGCTCTGCATTCAAGCAGCTCCAGTTTGGCCATTCACCATGAAAGCAGGGCAGTTTGGCATTGGGATGCAGGCACAGCAAGAGTCTGGGCACAGGGAAAGTTGGAAGTGGTGCTGGCTGCTGGGAGCTGCCTGTCTGCACTGCCTTGCCCTGCAGCCAAGGCCTGGGGAGAAGGGGTTGTAGAGCAGCAGGTAGGATGAGGAGATCCAAAAAAAGCTTTTCACAGGGCTCCTGCTGTGGCTGATGGCCCAGACCGGACATTGCTGAGATGTTAAGTGCTGTGAGGGCACTGAGCAGAAGAACACCACGACCTGTGACCTTAATAGACCTTTCCCCTTTTCAGCAGCATACCTGGCCACCCATGTTTCACTAATGTGCTGCCCCAGTGCTTGGTATGAGCCATTTCAGTGCTCATCCCGGGACAGGCATGAAGGAAGCACACAGGAGTGAAGTAGGGACACCTGACAATGCTGTGCCTCCAGGGTTACAGTTTAAGCTGAAGTTGAACTAAAGGACAAATTATTTTTCTTCACCGCCAGTCTTGTAAGAGCAAGGAGGAGAAACTCTAACTGATGTGCTGCTGCATATTTAAACTGTAAACAGATCCAGCCTCCCCATCAGAAATGAGATTACAGATCATTGTTCTGCAACTCCTGGGGCTCTGCTGCTCATACTGCAGTGCTTAAAATGTACTTTGCTGTATTTCTTTTACCCAAATGTGCTCCTTTAACCAGTCACCAGCTGTAGTTAATGACCAACACATGTGCAAAGGCTGTGACTGACTTGACTGAATTAACAACTTGGTTAATTAGACCTGACTCAAACAGCTCGAGCATGCCTGGTGAGAGAAGTCAGACTCCTCTGCTGCTGCTGTCACACATAATGCTGGAAATAAGAGTCTATTTTTTACTTCACACGTGTACCCCTTTCTTTTGCAATCTTTCCTTCTCCTCCTTTTCAGGATGCCACCTACTTGTTGAGAGGGTTGGATTATTAAATTACTTGGTCACTAATGTGTTAGATTTTCTGTTTCCAGCAGTAATTTCCTAACACCTTCTATGGAGCTGTAACAGCCTGGATAGTGGAAGGACCAAAGGAACTGATTTGCTCCTTTAGCAACTGGAGCCACCCCACAGGTGTCTCAACTGCTGCAGAGTAGCTGGAGATCCAATCAGTTCTTGCAGGCTGGTGTTTAAATGATAATTTTCTCCTATGGGAAAGCTGCAGATCCTGAGATCCTGCCTTCTCTCCAAGTTACGCCTAAGTGCCATGAAAATCCATGTCCATCAGAGCCACTGAGATGGACTTGCTCCCAGAGAGCAGACGTGTCCCCTTCTCACTGCAGCTCAGTGCAGGCTCTGATGCCTGCAGGAGGGAGATGTGGCACACACAGGGAGGCTCCATTTTTTCTGTGATTTGTAAAGGCAGTTTAGACAGGGAGATCCTACAGAGCTGGTAGTGTCAGCTCAGGATTCCTGCAGTGTCAGTCTAAGGTGCACTGTGCTGCAGCAGTGCGTCCAAATGCTCTTGGCAGGATGTGTGTGCTCCAGATTTTGTAGCTCAGTTGAAGAAAGAGAGGGTGCAGCCAACAAAGAGGTCCTGGGGCTCCTGAAGGTCTTTGTTTAGTTACAGAAGAAAGTGAGTTTATGCCATTCTGACTTGGTGCCACATTAACAAGACTCTGCCTTCCATTGCTTGCAGTTTGCTTGTGTGCAGCTGTTTCACTTGACTGCACAAATGACAACTGTTTTGTAAGTAAACTGGTTCTGGCCAAAGCTTCTTTTCTTGCCTGTCATAAATACAAACACTGATTCTACCTTAGTGTGAAAGGACACAAGCCACTTCCATGTCTTTTGCTGTGTGTGATCATGGATCCACAGCCAGCACTTGCATGCTCCCTGCTTCCCAGACAGATCCCTCAGACCTGTCTCATGCCCCTTCTTACCCCTTCCACTATCTCATGGATCTATTTTCACCTCATTTTCCTCTAACCAGTGCTGTTGGGAAACTGTAGCAGGGCAGAGATTCAGCCCAAATTATTTGGCTGCATTTTACTGAGGAAAGGCAAATCCAAACTCCTCCTTCAGTCAGGGAAAGAAAGACACAGTGGGAATAGGAAGTCCAGGATCAAATGTTTTCAGGGGTGAGATTCCATTTGATTAAATCAACTCTCACTTAGATGGGATAATCCTGTGTGAAGTAAAACATTGCCAGGGAACTCAAAACAAACCCACTGGTTCAGGGAGCAGCATGAGCAGGGAAGGATGACCCAGGAGCTGGGAAGACTCCAGCATTGGCCACGCCCTCCTCGACTGGGCACAGACCCAGAGTCTCAGCATGGCTGGCAGAGCCAGGGGTGGGACAGAGCTGATCAACAGCCCCAGACACAGCAAGAGGATGAACCAAGACCAGAGCCCCTCTAGAGAACCTGGTCTGGAGCAGGAGAAGGGCTGGAGAGAAAGCTACAAGGCAGGTGTAAGATCCATGCAGCACCCAGGGCAGGAGGCAGGAACACGTCTAACACAGCTCAGATGGATGAGAGACACAGGCCTGAGCAGAAATGAGGTCCTGGGCCACAAGCAGAAGGTGCTTGGTGGCAGGTGCAGGGCAGCAACAGCCATTAGTGCCCTTGGGGCCCTGATGCCCTGAAGGGCCAGGGCTTTACATCAAAAACTCATGGAATGCTGCATGGCAAGCTCGGAGCAGGCTTTAGCACTGGCTGGAAGAGTGTTTTTGGAAAGCCTGTGCAGACAGTAAAGGTGTGGGAGTGAAAATACACACAGTCACACGCACTGAAAGTACAGACGGGGAGACGGTGAGAGTGGTTTGTAGGGAATTATTGAGTGGGTAAAGCGAGGTCCAATGCTCACCCTGACAGTGTTTCTCTGCCAATGTGCTTGTTAGGTCCCAACAGCTCCACAGCTCTATCCTGCATTTCCTCCCCTTCCCAATGAATTCCTCCCCAGAAGGAGTAAAGAAAAGCTGTGGAGTGTCCAGGGAAGTTGCTTTCACCATACAGCACCACACCTTCAGTGTTTGAACTTCTCTGCCTGCCTTCACTGATCACCTTCCTCCACTAATTACCTTGTTCCACCATTTTTCTCATTTAATCTAAGCATCTCCTATCTTCTATCTTGGGTGACCAAGACTACAGCTTTGATTTTTCTGCCCTGGGTTTGAATGGGGATCCTTTGCATTTTGCAGTTTCACCAATAACTGCAACTGACTCAGGTTTCCCTTGAATCAATAAGGAACTCACCCAATACTGCATCTCCAGTGTTAGCAAGAAACATGGGAAAGAGAGTAGGGCAGCTGGTGTTACTTTCCAGATGGTCTTGACTCCAACCTATTCCTTGTTTGAGGATGCAGTTTTTGTGATTACTCCTATGAGATGCACTGTCCCAAACTGGTTGCTTACTGACAGCTTTCAAACTACATTTATGCTTTGGGTTAAAATGCCAGTGTAGTATTAGAGGTCTCTTCCAGCCTGAATTATCCTATAAGCCTATGGACACTACGCCACAAGGTTTTGGGCTCCTTTAGCCTATTATCTTAAATCTGAGGCTTTACCTCACTGTTTCAAACATGAATTAGTGAATTTGAACAGCTGGACTCAATTGCATTATTTTCTTTCGACATTTTTTGTACATGATGAAACCTGTGTGGATGCTGTAAGTGTCTCGTGGTCTGCAGGTGCTCTCTGCAACCTGACACATTTTGGCAGATTCCTTGAAGTTACAGGCTTGAAGGACTTCTCACTGGCATGAGAAAGCATCCTTGGGTCCAGCTGACTCCAGAGCCCCACGGTGAGAGTCCATGGCAGCCTCCCTCTAACATTAGAAGGGTAGATGAATGTAACGTTGGGAATAATAAGCATTTCCTTGCAGTGCAGGCTTCCACTGCAGTGCTAAGGCACTCTTGTGGCTTGCCTTGTCTGCACTGGGGCTTTTCTTGTCTTGAAATACCTCAAGATGACTGCAGAAGAAACACCTCTGAGCCTAACAGTCTCTTTGGCTTTTCCAGATATAACAAAAGCTGCTCCGAGTAAAGATTCCACCTCCTCCTGCAAACCTGTCTTTTCCTATTTTGTGAGGCTCTTCCAACATGAGCTATCTGTTTTAGTTTCTTCCTCCACTTGCCTTCTTACTTGACAAAGGCAGAGGCTGCACCCAGCACATTGTTCCTGACAAACCTGCCTTCCAGAGAACCTCTCATTTCACCATCCAGAAGTGGTGATGAAGCCCCTCTGGCAACCCCTCCTGCTGGCAGCTGATCCATGCAGCTCTGAAATACTTCTCAACTGCCCAGTTTATGCTGCTCAGTTTTAATTTTCATCTGCCTCTTCCTGACATAGGCTTTTAGGAGCTTTTACGTCCCAGTGTTTACTTTTATGATTTTGGATTCTATACTGGAGTCAAATGTGTTTTCTTTTGGCTATAGGAGAAAGAATAAAATCTGTCATCACAAGAACATCTTTCCAAGGGAGCAGTTATCTTTTATTCTTATCTGTTCCCTCTTCCACCACCCCATCCCAAAGCTGGATAATAAACTCTTATTACACACCCCTAGATGTGGTCAGCACACCATAGGCATGAGGTAACTTGAGCGTGGTAAAAGGAATGTTGTAAAAACTGTCCTCAGCTTAAACGTCACATGGTCGAAGAGTATTAAAAGTCAAACTATGCCAAGTTACTGGTTTGCTTTTGCTCCACTTCCCACATATTCATGTGCAGGTCCAGCATCTCTACAAATGTTACCTAAGTGTGGCATCTAGACTTTGCAATGCATATTTTTAAATTTTGTTGTTGTTGTTAGAAAAGCAGGCTTTTCTCTCTGAGAAATGCTGTTTTGGGAATGGATGGCTGAGCCTGCTGCCTGCAGTGAGGTTGTAAACAAGGTTCATGGTGAAGGAATATGTCTTGCAACACCAATAAACGGGAGAAGACACCAATAAAAAGGTAGACAGGCTTTTAATGGCATGATCCAGAATCCCCTTTTAATAACAAATCTAATGACAACTGTGTCTGATATGAACAAGAAATGGCATAATAGTTTATTTTTTTTTGAGATGTGATCTGAAATTAAGACAAATGCCAGGTGGGTCTGTACACAGACAGGGCTTCTGTGATGCATGCCAGATTTTATGGCCAAGAAATTTGCCATGCAGTTGAACCAGACTGTGGTTCCTCAGTCGGAGTCCTACATTCTGTTTGCAGTGTGTAAACATTCTCCAGCTGCTTTCCTAAAGAATGCAAAGAAGATATGTAGAGAGATTTAGCCTTGGGATTCAGTCACATTTCCAGGCAGGCAGTACCACGGAGCGGAAGTCCTGTCTCCAGAGTGCGCCAGAGGCGAAGGAAAACATCGGTGCGCCAGGTACAACGTCTGAGTGTAGAGTCACATGCTATCTTGTTAAAAGGAGATATATAAAATTATCTGTGTTTCCAGCTCCGATTCCTGTCTGGAGAAGACGCAGCAGGTCCCATAGCACAGCAGTCCTGCTGACACTGGTTTCACACAGGGGTACCCCCACATCCTGCAGAGCTCATCCCACCCTTTGCAGGGATGGTCCCAAGTCTGTGCCATGCATTCCCAAGGAAACATCACCTCCAGCCTCCTCCAGGGAACCTGTGCCAGAGCTCCCTGCGCTCCAGGCAGGGCAGGATGGGCCAAGCCAGAGGCAGAGTAGCCACTGAGGAGCACTGTGCTAACACCAGTCCCGCAGTATCCTCGTCAAAGCAGAGCTCTCGCCCCTGAGGCCCCTCTGGTTCAGGAGCTAAGAGCAGGAGGAGTTATTTTTTTGGTCCCTACCGGGAACCCAGCTCTGCTTTGGTAGCTCCCATCCACCTTCAGAAGCACAGAGGGCATAGTGTTTACTTAAAATCTGCTCTCCAGCCATTTGCAGCTCCAGAAATAAAAGGGAAAATGTTCCTCCTTATGACCCAGAGCACTGGCCTGCATGGGGCATGGCCTGCTGCACAGGTTGGTGGCCAAGTCTGCCCCAGGCTCTGCAGAATCCAGGAGGGCTTCAACCCCCCAAGCAGAGAGGGACTGACCTGGAGGGAACAGACAGTGATTCTGAAGACAAGATTTACTAGAGGAGCTACATTAGGAATGAAGTGACAGGAGAGTGATGGTGTATAAATCACTGTCATTTCATGGGATTCTGGCAGTACTCGGGATCACAGCTCATCTCAGCCTGGAGGCAGAGCTAGTCCCTGACCTCACAAAGCTACCAACTCCAATGCTCATGGAGGTCTTAATGTCAGCTGGCTCTGCTGCCACTGCCAGCAGTGTCCCAGCCCCTTGGAATGCAGCACCTGCTGCTGCTGCTGAAGAGCACAAGCACTGGAAGCTCTGCAGAGGACATCAGGAGCCAGCACAGTGAGCCACGGGCTCGCACCCAGCAGCCCAGTTACAGGCACACACCGCATGAGGAAAGGGACTGAACAGCAGCCCAAGCTCTCTTCCTCATGTGGAGGTACAGGAGTAGCTGGCAAACAGGTGGAACCAAAGGTGCTTGCAAACTCTCAGGTGGTCCCCGTGGGCTTTGGCAAACCAGCCTAACACTGCTGGAGCATGGGCATGTTTCAGTTCAGCCAGAAGAAACTCATTTGATATTGAACTCATTATGTCCACAATGGGACTTTTACTGTGTTCACAGGATTAATTTAACTGCAGGTGACCGATGTGTGGGGCAAGGCCTTGTGTGGGCATTGGTGTCTGTGCACGTGGAATAGTGGTGGGATCATGCCACGGGTCGATAAACTATACAGAGAAGAAAGAAGTGTGCTGAGGGACCACTGAGCTGCTGCTGGAGCTACCCAGGCTATCAGTGATCATCTTCTTACATAGGATCTACAGTGAGAAAACACCTCTGTGTTGGAAAGGAGAAATGTGAAAGATTTTCTTGCCCCAACACAACCTGCTTTGGATCAAAACATTTCACTGCCAAACTCTCAATGCTCGTGTTAGCCGGGCAGCCACGCGAACAGCGATGCTCCAGATCCTGATCCGTGCCCCACAGAGCTGTGTGTCAGTCTGGCAGGTGTTGCAGGTCTGGTGGCAAGCAGGACAGCTGTCAGCCACCCAGGCTGGTATCTTTTTGGCCCTGGCTCGTGCTCAGGCAGGTGGAGCTTCACAGCTGACATGCACTTTGGTAGAGTGGTACCCTGTTCCCCCATCCACATTCACTGCACACAGCAGTTAGCCCTGCACACATCAGAAGTCACAGATGAGACTTCTCTGAAGGTAGCAGGATCCTTTTAAACCTTTAGTCACTATATATAATGGTCACTACTTATATTGTTATAATAATATATATATATTACAATATTCTTTACTTAGAAAGGGCAAGCAAAGTCTCCTGCCTCTCACTGATTCCAAGCACAACTGACCCAGAGATATTTGCCACCAAAACACCTTCTGCACCAAGGCAAGCAGAAGTGCCTGTGCTGCCAACCAGACAAATCAGTTAAGCAGCTCCATCCATCCGTGTGTTTGAGCCTCTCCCCAGTATCAGTCTGACTGGTGCCATCTGTCCTTTTTCTCCCTCTGCTCATATAATCCATTGCCACACTGGCTTAGTGCTGAGACCTGCCTTTCAGATTCCCCACTTGGCACATCCCTCCTGTATCCACATTTCTTTGCAGGCAGCTCCTGGCCAGACAGCAACCATTGGCTCCTTTTCACCAGCCAGGGTGACATCTTCTTGGCTGGTGGGCAAGGCCCCTGCAGAGTGAGGACTCAGCACTACACCAGGCAGTCCCAAAGACTCTTATAGTCCCAACACAGGTGAACAAGACCTGTCTGTCCCTACCTGTGCAGATGAATGCACAGATGAAGGAACAGTGGCGGCCTGTCCCAGGAGTTCCCTCAAAATACACATGGGCACAACCCCCTACAGCTGGCCTGGACAGACCCTGCAGCAGACACTGATGGGGAAACACATAGTATCAGGCTGTTCGTAGAAACGCCCACAAACCCAAGAAAGTGCTGGGAAACCTGCTTCTCTTCCCCTGACCCCACACAGTTTTTTCATTCTTCCTAGGCATTTCATCTGCTCTGGTCAGCTCCCTCTTCTTCTCGATCTTCTCTTTGCAGTGAAGCAAGGACACAGCCACACACCCCCAGCAGTGTTCGAGCAGTCCTGTGTGTCCTCAAGGCTTGACAGAGCTTGCACATGACTCATAGCAGGCAACAGCAGGGTCTTGCCTCTCCCACTTTTCTGGGATGTGACAGCCCACCATGTCCTGTGATGCCAGACTAGATCCTCTGGCGTTCCTCAACCACCTAACTTCTCCCTAACATCACAGGCCTCATTCCCTCTTGTCCTCAGACATGACCTCCCCTGTTTGCTCCAACTATGGCAGGTGCCTTTCCAACCTTCCTACAGGGCAGCAGAAGAAGAGAGGACCCAGAGGGGCTGTTGACCCTTCTGAGGGATTGTTTTCTCAGTAACACTAGCAGAGAGCACCCCTGCTGCCAGAAAATGCATCAAGAGACACACACGAGGAATGTGAAATTCTGTGTGTGCTGCTCCCCAGGATGGGAGCACCTCCATCCCAGAGGACATGACCCGGGAGCACCATGCTGTTGACACACTCTCCTGCTGCTCTCCATGCCAGGGACAGCCGGGAAGCAGGGCTGTGCAGGGGCAGGGAGTCTGGTAGCACAACCACGAGGAGAGATGACTCATGCTGGTCTCCCTCCGATCTCTGTGGACCCAGCTGCACCCTCAGTCCAGCCCTGTCAAACAACACTGTGAACAGAACAGCTGTATTTTCCACACTGGCCATCTTTCCCCGGCTTTCTGGAACCTGTGGGACCTGTCAGGTGGCTCTCCAGTATCTACCAGCTTTGGCATGTGGGTGGTACCAGGAACCTACTGCACCACAGAGATGATACCTTGGTGTCACCAGCATCCTGCCTGCTTCTTGTGGTTGGGTCATGGCAGAAAGACCTCTTAGAAGACAGCTTGGTTTCACAGAAACCTTTTAATAAGAAAAAGTCCCCACAGTCCCATGAAAGATTTCACTGGATGGTTGCTTCACAATTAAAAGCCTGCCCAATTTCTTCATCTGCTGTTCTCAGCTGCTCTGTCTTCCCAGCTTTCATGTGCCAGATGAAGACCACAGAACCACAGAATGGCTTGGGGTGGGAGGGGCGTTAAAGATCATCCAGTTTTAGCCCCCCTGCCATGGGCAGGGACACCTTCCACTAGACCAGGAAGCTCAGGGCCCTGTCCAACCCGGCCTTGTCTCTGCCCTGGAGCTTCCTTCCTGACACAGGGCCACACAAAACTGTCCTTTAAACTTTTTCCTGAATAAGTACACTGATTGTGCTTTATTGGCTTCCCATGATGAGGCAGGTTTGCTAACCCTGTTAATAGTCCTGTAGTCCTTTTTCCAAGCTCTTTCAATGTAATTTTTGGCATGTGCATCTAAGACCTGGATAGAGCAGCTGGTAAAGGCTTCACAACCAAGTCTTATCATCTGAGCACTCTAAAATTAGTAGCCCTCCAATAAACTAAGAGGAGTCCCATTATGATTTATATTTCTGGAAAGAATCTGTCTTTGGGTTTAATCTGTTTTCTAGTTTCTAAACCTGCAGCACATACTTAGGTTCTAGTCTGACCCACACTTCAAACTCACAGAAAGTTATATTGCCACCAGAAGAAGTCATCACACTCTCTATCCTCTCCTTTTCCTGCAAATGGTGAACCAGAGTGATGAAATGAACCAGATGAAAACCAAAGTGGCGAATCAGAGTGGTTTGTGTTGTGCTGGATCAGCATTTCCAGCCACTTTCTCCAACAGCTGCTGCAGTGTGAATGTGGTGGAACTGTGCAATGAAGCAGGTGGAACTTGGAGGGATGTTGCTTTTGATGGCAACACTAGCTCAGTCCATCAGACCACAGCTGAGCTCCCTCTGAGTTCCCAGTGCTGCTCTGCAAAGATGAGGGCATGTTTTCAGGCTAGGCTGTGCTGCTTACTCGACCAGGGTGAACCACATCAATGGAAAACACTTTAAGCTAGGTGAAATAAATTCTTAGTGCTGGCAACACTGAGACTGTCATATAAAGAGGTAATTCCTTCCTCCTGTTTCTACACACTTCCCTGTTCAGGTGTGCAAGGAGTACCCTCTTCTCCCAGCCACCCCATCACAGCTCTCATACTCCTTTCCAGGACTCCTGTAGATACGAACAACTTCAGGATTCCTTGAACTCGATGGCCATCAGTGTGACTGTTTGCATTCATATTCAAACAAATCAAGGTTATTACTGTTCAGATTCTGCTGTCAAGCTTTGTTGCCTGCAAACAGTAAATATTTGCAGGTAGTTGCAACTGCAGGAATGGGTGTACAGAGCAGCTGAGCTTTTGTTCTGCCTCATGCAAAGCCTCTTTTAGGCATGACAGTGGTTTGAAGCGCAAAGTATTTGGGTCTGGAGTGTATTCTCCTGTGAGGTGTGGGGAAAATTTTGCCTACTTCAAGATCTCATCAAGATCAGACAGGTATCAGTCCTTGCTCTCACTTTTAAGCCTTCCTAATTAGTCTGGGGGCTAAACAGCTGGTTGATTTAGCTCTAGCTGAGTGCTAAGCTTCTGCTCAGATAATATTACTTGAAGAGCACAGCCCTTGCTTTTATGTTCACATTGTCTGTCCTCAACGTGTGGCAGAGGTGAGCACCAAGGAAAAGACATAAACCCCACCTCTGCCACTCAGCCCACTGTCCCCTCAGAGAGAAATGCACAAGGTACCCATGGCATGGCAGCAAACCTCTCACTGCAAAGCAGCAGGTTTTGGGTATACTACAGGATAATAATTTCCCACCCTGCCATGTAGGGGAACATTAAACCACAGTGTCAAAATTCACAAACACCAAGAGCGTGACAATAAAACACAAGGAATACAGGTGCAAGGGGCACCCAGGCTAAAGGCATCCAGTGACTATTCACATCTTCACAATGGAGCTGTGTTTGGTGGACTGTAGGTCTGTGGCACCAATCACACTCAGGCTGAGAGGACCCACCCTTGCTGGGAGATGTGGTGTCCACAGATCAGTTTGGTATTTGTGACAGAAGTGGCTGTACTGTGCTCCCTTCTACATTAAGTAGCAAGAGCTCTTGATTTCCCAGCAAGCTGCCAACACATCCCTACTTCCATGTAAGTACCCACCACGCAGGCACCTGCTGAAACAGCAGCAGTGTCTGAACAGCAATGCTAGACAGCCCCCTCTGTGGGACATACCAGAGCAGGTAGGAGCATCCAGCAAGACCTGCCTGACTCCTAATTCCCACCCGTAGAGACATCTCTGGAAAGAAGAGCCCTTGTCTTAGGTTAGCAAGAATAGTCCCGGAAGGGACGTCCTTGCTAAGGGGTGCTTACAGTTTCCTCTGGGAACTGATAGAACCTATCAGCTGGCCAGTTTGGATACGGACAATTCTCTAAGCCACTTAAAGTTGTGATCACCTCTGTGATCCACATTTAAGAATAGGCAAACTCCCCCTCCAAGCTCTCTCTCGTTTCCGGCGCTGGGACAGGTGGCTGCAGGGTCCGAGCAGGGCCCAGTGGGCCCAGCCCAGGCCCTGCTTGGGGCTGCAAAAATGTATTTTACACTACTGAGAAGCAGTAAGTTTTCAAAGTTGTAAATCTGCTCTCCAGACTGTATGTTAAACTAAATAAAATCAGTTTTTAATTTTTTTTTATACTTTAGCTTTATGTTTTGTCTATCATCCAGCAAGTAATGAGTCCTTATGAAATTAGAAAAGCAATCCTCCTCTGGCTTGGGTAAATAGAAAGATTGGCTTGTCCTTAAATGATTGATTACTTCTAAATTACTGTGAAAGCTCTTTTTAAATAGGTCAATGTAAGTGACAAAGTAAGCAAAGCTACTCCTTTTCCCCTCTCTGTTGGAGGTATCTTTAACATTTTCAGCATACACTCATGGTGTGGAACTTAGGATAACACACCTCTAACACACTGCCTAAATGATACGCTGTTGTTGTGAATGCAATAGAAATAATACATGTAGTGAAATTTGATGAGTTTCCCAGTTTTTCATTTAGATACAGTATCTGAGGGGTTGTACCTTCTGTGAAGCTCAGAAGCTGAAGTGTTTCCTGCTTTAAAAAGTGAGGTTTTGTTGCTGTTGGGTTATTTGATTCAGATTTTTTGTTTGTTTTGGTTTGGCTTTAAAGAAGAAATTGGATGACAATTATAGCATCTCTGATTCAGAGACAAGGGAGAAAAATACAATATTTTAACAGTTACTTTGTGGTTTTTTGGGTTTTTTTTACCTGCTTTTTGAAAATTTCTGCAGCTAAAATGGGAGAGATGAACCAATTTTGACAGGGAATTCTGTAAATGTTCATGATGAGACTGAGTTTTGTTTTAGTGCATTGTGAACTACTAAACTTGGACAGTACAGTTTAGGAGGAGGAGAGTTCTGAAGGTGGTATAATTTTTTTTTCTTCTTTTAGGTCTGTTAATAAACTTCTTTATATTCTTTCAAGTTTGGTGCCTGTTTTGCATTTCTCCTAATTCTTATCTCACAGCAGATAAACAGTAATGAGTATTTTGGACCAAACCACTACACTAAATTGGTGTTTCTGCCTGGTTACAAACCCAACCCGCGACAGCCCTCTTCTCCTTGTCCCTTCTCTTAGCACACAAGGATGCATCCATCCTTCTTGAACAAGCTAGTGGCAATCCCTTGCTCACACAGGTGGTGGGAGGTGAGCCAACACTCGGTGATGGTGGTGACCAAGGCTGGTGTTTTCCCAGCAAGGAGAACGGAGGCAGCTGCCTGAAGGACAGGAGCCTCCCTCTTTAGCAAGCCTTGCTCTCATCACCTCTGCTCCTCTTTCCACAGCTGGAGTCGGTGTTGAGGACTGGTATTGCTAACAGAGAGGGGAATCCCTGGGGAGGGAGGCAGGTCAGGCACTGGGCAGGCTGCCTGGGTCACGGTTTGGTGCTGTGCGTTAGCAAGCGTGAGCTGCGGGCTGGGTGTCTCCCTTGAAAAGGCTCCGTGGCTCAGAGGCTGCCAGGCCCGTGGGAGCTGATTGCGGTGTGGGGTGAGAGTGAGTGAAGCATTCAAGTACAGCTACTGCTATACACTCGTGGGTCCAGCATGGAAGGCTGTGCTGCAGCATCTCAAGTGTATACTATATGCAGAAGTTACCCAGTCTGTTGGGCTCGCAGAAGAAGGTCATTATCTGGCAGCTGCCTTACTTTCCAGGGACACCTGCTTTCCTTTGGTTGCTGGACTTTGAGTCTGGGTTTTTCCTCTTTGTCGTTTTTTGGCCACGCCAGGAGATGGCAGGGAATCTCCTGTAGGCCCCGGGGCCTGAGCTGAGGGCTGAGGTCGGGGGGAAAGAGGAACTCTCTGAGGAGCAGTCCCTGGTTTATGCTGTCGGCAGGGAGAAGGACTTTCCCTCCGAGGCAGCAGCTGGCTTCTGGGGGAAGTACTGGGGTTCCTGGAAGGAAGGACAGGGCTCCGAGGGGATGCACCGCTGGACCTCTGCGAGCTGCTCCGCGGAGGAAGAGAAGTGGAACTTGGTGATGAAGGAAGCCGACTTTGTACCTGTGTTGTTCGGCCCTCGTATGGGACACTTCCAGCTGGTCTCTGTGTCTGAAGCCTGTAGGGGAAGAAAAGAGGGAGGATGAAGGGGAGTTTTGCAAGGGGCTTTTGGACTCCTGGCAGGATTGGCGTGAGTGCTGCCAGGCAGTTACAAGGAGTCTCCAGCACCAGGATAGCAGAACCTATGCTGTGAACCAGATGGGGCACTGGTTTGAACACCATCCTGTAATTCAATGCAGTTAACTGGTAAGTGTTTGCCCTGGTTCTCCAACACCCTCTGAGTCAATATGCAGGCAGGTATCTGGGACTCTTCTTAACATGCAGAATGGATGCAGCAACCTCTTCCAAGGCAGGAGATACAATTTGGGAATGTGGGCATGAGTTGGATTGCACCAGTTGGCCTCTGATGGTAACTGTGATGGGAGATAAACCAACTGAGGCAATCCCAGCTGGCAGTCATGCTGCCCTTGCAGCTCTAATTGCAATAGTCAGGCCAGGTCCCCCTGCCGAGTCCTGGTTGTGCTGCAAAACTGGGAGCTCAACACTGGGGGCATCTGCTACTATCAGACCAAGTGAAAGGGCCTGTAAAAGGAAAGGTCTCAAAGCCAGGGCAAGCGAAGAGAGGCTTCAAAAAAAGAAGACAGAGAGGTGAGTATTTCACACACCTGCGAGCTGAAATGACTGTAGGAAACAAGGATGGACTATGCATTCAAGCTGAGTACAGGATGAAGTCATGGGAGGTGAGCAAAGGCCTGGCTGTGTCTCCTCAATAAACCCAGCTCTTTGCATTTCTCATCATTTTGGTCTTACCTGCAGGCAGCAGCTGCATCCTGTGGGGAGCCACACAGCCCTGCCATTGCAGCGGCCACGGAGCTCTCTGACCTCGCCACCTCCAGTGGCGTTTTCACCGGCACGATGGGACGAGGGATTCTGCTCCTTGTGCTTATGGCTCTCTCTTCTCTCCCCAGCAGTGCAACCTTTTTCTCTCCCTTCCGTGGGATGGAGTCGTCAGAGTCGTGGGTGTCCTCCTCAGAACCGGTGGCTGATAGGGTTTCGGAGGCTC
>NW_008238454.1:141524-146225 GCF_000691975.1 Corvus brachyrhynchos | reverse complement strand
AGACGGGGGGGGGGGTGGGTTGGGGGGGGCCCCCCGCCGCTCGTCGCTGGAGGAGGCTGAGGAGGAGGCACCTGAGGCCAGCCGGAGGAGGCGGTTCTGTCTCTTCTCCATCACCAGGCGAGCCAGGTCGGGTTGCTTTGCCCTCTTATAAAGCCTTTCTTTGGCTGAGAGTGAAGTTGAAAGGTCTGAGCCAGTGTCCTCCTCAGAGAACAAAATGGGTATCCGACTTCTATACCTGGAGCCCAGCGGCCTCCTGGGGCCCTGCTGCGGCGTCTCAAGGAGGGTCTCTGCTCGCTTCAGGTGTTCTGTCGCTGATGCCGCCTTCTCGAGACCGGGCTCCCTTGTAGCCACCTTCTCAGGCTCTTCCAAATCCAGCGAGAGCGCCGCCTTGCCGGAGAGCTCCGGCTTGTCCTCAGGAAGCTTTGGCACGCCGTTGGGAAGGGCCGGCTGCTCCCCGACAGTCTCTGAGGTGGTCTCGACGTGATTGGCCGAAAGCGCGCAGCTCTCCGTCTCTGCCCCTTCCAGCCCGGAATGGATGCTTCCATTCTCCACCAGCACCAGGTTGTCCTCCAGCTCCTCCTCGATGATGACCTCCTCGAACTGCCCCAGGGGGCAGTACTCCTCGTGCCGCATCAGCTGCCCGCTGGAAGACATCACGTTTAGGTGGGTCTTCTCAGCAATGTGAACAAATGTGCGCTCAACTTTGGTAAACGGGGAGGAAGCTGTAGCCACTGCCATGGGAGGCTTTGGTTCAGATTTAAGGACTGAGGACAGGGTCCCTGGCTCAGACACATCCAACTGGCTCCCCATGGGCTGTGGCCGCTCGCTCTGAGGTGTCAGTGCAGCGAGAGTGCCCAGATCAACTTCTGGAGGTAAGTCTGCGGCCACTGGAGACTTTTTCAGATCACCTGGTGAAAACAGCACTAATGTTTTTGAGCCTTCCTCCAGCTCCAGGTCCCCGTCAGCAGTGGATGCTCGACCCTTGGACCCCTTCTGGTCATCAGCCAGGAGCGTGGATGGTGCACACTCCTGGCTGCGCTCCGTGCTCTTCTGACTCAGGTCGCTGCTGGAATCACTGTGCATGTCAATCTCATTGCCTTCCTCCTCCTCCTCCCCCTCATCTTGCTCATCTTCCTCCTCCTCGTAGTCTTCCTCATCTTCTTCCTCCTCTTCCTCCTCTTTTCCATTCATTTCCAGATAAGGTTCCAGAGGTTTGCAAGGAGCAGTCAAGACAATGTTTGAGAAATCAACTTTCTTTATCCGCTGGGATAACTTAGGCTTTTCCCAGTAGTTGCACATATCTTTTCTGAAGTCTTGGTAAGGCAAACTTAAAGGGACTGCCTTGGGCAGGCCATTCATTTCAAATGACTTCAGCATGTATGCCTGCAGGAAGACAAATGTGACATAAGAAGAGGGTGAGTTAGCATTCAGACACAGCATTGGCACAGAAGACATCAGGATCAACAGCAGCAGGAAGAATCCACGGAAAGCATCTAGTCCATCACACTTCCAAAATACATGCCTGAGCAGTCATCACTCCATCATCTGATTCATACAAACCTTAGGAAGGAGAGATTCACAGATACTTATGAATGAAGGAAAAAAAACGTGCCAAAGAAGTTCCTTTGTTAGCCGTCTTTAACCCAGACCTAAAAGAACCATTTTCAAGTAATTCCTCAGGATTTTTTCACATTTCCCAATCTTCTTCATATGTATTTATTTCAGTATTTATATATTTACATAGTTACTCCTTCCTTACTGGAACCACTTAGCAACTCTCTTTCATGCCCAGTGAACTCAAGGGGCACCTCTGGGCTAGATAAATTTCCTGATCACTTTCCATTACCACCCACCACTGTCCCTGGGGCAGTAACACTTGGAGCGCTTCTGTGTTCTCCTGGTGCATCATCCATCCCCCCTTCTGCCCCCACATCCCTTCAGCAACTCCTCATTCTGTCTCCTACAGGCTTCTGCTTCCACTAAAATCATCAGCAAGTCATGAAAGATGGGACATAAAGTGTCATAACCAGACCCTGGGGTATCCAACCAGGAGAAGTGAAGGGCAGACAGGACAGGTGGTGGGGGCACTGTTTCTCCAGCAGCAGCCTGTGGCAGTAGCAGGCTGTGAAATGATTGCAAATGATCCTACAGAAAACCAGCAGCTCACATGCACACACTTGACCAAACAAGGCCAAAATAAATAGGAAATGCCTGTCAAGCATGGCCTAATTAACAATCAGTTGCAAATGAAAATCACATCAGTGGCACTCTGCAGAATGGATTTAAAACCAAATCATTTATAGCAAGCTTCTATTAGGGCTTGCAAACTGTAACCTCTCCGTAAACTCAACCAGTCAATAATGCATCACATGTTACCCTTGGAAAGTCCTAATCATGAACAGCAGGGCTCCAAACATCTGCATTTTCCAGAGGCATTTGACAGTGCCAGAGGATATTTAGGCTACACAACTAAATGTGCACGCACTTAACCACGTGAGCTCCAGAGCTGCCAACAGCTACCACATTCACCTGGCCATGGGAATGCATCTGTTTGTCTCTACTGGGGAGAAAAAGCCCTCAGTGGCTTTTCAGTCCAATGGCAAAATTAAAAATTGCGGTGAAAATCTGCATGTGCTGAGCCTGAAAAATGTAATATTTTTATGCTCCTGTACAACAGAGATATTTCAAATAGGTTGGTGGGCAGCAGCAAGCTGTTCTGCATGGTGGTGAGTTGTTATCCAGTTAATATTTCTTTTTATGTCTTATAAATTAAAACACAGGCTGGTTTTGGCAATAGCTCTGGAATCTGAAGCTGCTTCTATTCTTTCATTAAAGAGAAGCCTGGCCCTGAAGATGGCCCTGTATTAGCCTGGTTTGGGTTTCCACTGATCCACTCTACCTTTTGTATCAGGATGGCAGGCGTAGAACATGGACTAGTAAGAGGTGCTTACCACCCTTTGCAAAGGAAATTACCCACTTGGCTTCCTCCCTCAGGCATTTCTTGGAAATAAGTCCATTCAACAGCGTAGGACTGGATTAGGCATGTTGGCTGAGTTTGGTTTTCCCAAGAAATACCTCCACAGTGTCCTAAACAAACAGATGCACTTCCCCAGTGGGACTGGGACCCGACCAAGATCTTGCCTTGTGCTGAGTCTCCCACTGGAAAGAGTTCCACAACACCAACAACAGTTCCTCTGCCACTCTACCTCACCTCATTTTCTACATGCTGTGTTTGATGATGCAGATGGACAACTGCTGTTTTTCTTTGCATAGTGAAATATGCACCTGTGTAGACCTTCATATCTCTTCCCAGCCCTTGGCTTGTGTCATCTCTTCTGCTTTGTGGTCAAGGCAAGCTGAATCCTGTCCTGCAGAGTGCATCCTATACAGGCCAGAGACAGGTTTCTGTGCCCTGCAGTCTGCCTCACCAGCAGCCCTGTCTCCAGTAAACCCTCTTTCCTCAATAGCTTTTCCCTTGCAAGACATTGAAAGGTTTTCTGAGATGAGGTTGCACTAAGCAATAATGTATGACACGGAGATGGACCACAGGATGTTGCTGTAAGGAAAATAGTAGTTCTTTATTTCTTTATTTCTTGGGCTCTGGTACCCCTTTGCTACCAGTGAGTCATGCTGTAGATAACTTTCTAACCCCCACATACTTCCACTCCTACAAATTCCTTGCAGTATTTAGTAAATGGACTGCCTTTCTGTCTGTCATTTCAATTTCTCCACGTATTTTCTACTCCCCTGTATGGACACTGCACCCTAAGCACAACAGTGACTGCTTTACTTCTACCTACCTTTGGGAGACTTGGACTGCTTAACCTGCTGCATGCAGTACCCCAAAACTGCCAGAACACATTCCCTAAAGCAGCCCAAGACAGTCACTGCTTTGCCACTGTAAATGCACCATGGAGAAAGTCCAAATATCCAACTACAGGAAATTCTGCTGAACAAGGTGTTCCCAGTTTGAACCCCTCACTAGAGAAACTTGGGTCCTGTCTTGACAGTCATTATGTGTCTTTTGTACTACATCACACTCAGCTGCTCTAGGACTATTCCCCAAAGGCCAGAGAAGAACTTTTCTGCTCTGCTGTACTAATAGGGAGGAACTGAGGGAAGATGTCAGAAGATCAGAAGTGGAGAGGCTTAGCCTGTATCTTAAAACTGTAGAATAGAAAAGGTATAAGGAATCTCTGGAGGTCTCTGCTCCAACCACTCCTCAAAGCAGGACTAACTTAGAGCTGGCTGTGCTGGGCCATGTCCAGCTGAGTTTTAAGTATCTCCAAGGATGGAAATCCCACAACCTCTTTGGGGCCCTCTCGTAGAGTTTGAAGCATGGTGAAAAAAGTGGGGGC
This sequence comes from Corvus brachyrhynchos, assembly GCF_000691975.1. Classification (NCBI taxonomy): domain Eukaryota; kingdom Metazoa; phylum Chordata; class Aves; order Passeriformes; family Corvidae; genus Corvus; species Corvus brachyrhynchos. Next base: position 141,867 of record NW_008238454.1, on the reverse strand, counting down.
TTGAGGATCTAATTCCTATAGCTAACTTTCCTTTCATGCAACTTTTATCCATAACATCTCATCCTTTCAACTGTGCACCTCTGAGAAGAGTATGGCCTCTCCCTCCATCAGGCAGTTCAAGGAATAAATAAGGTGCTACACCAATCCTCTTTTAAAGGCAGAACAAACCCAGCTGTCCAAACCTCTCATGTCAGGTGTTTCTAGTTCCTGGTCATCTTGGCAGCCCTCTGTCAGGTTCACTCTGCTGTGAGCAGGAACTATGCCATGAGCTAAGGCAGCCACATTTTCCTGCCTCAGATCTCCACTCCTGACTCTCTCTCGACTTGTTGGTCACTTGTCCAGG
>NW_008238454.1:136221-141394 GCF_000691975.1 Corvus brachyrhynchos | reverse complement strand
GAATGCCTATGGCATTACATGTGTCTGAGCATGTGTTCCCCACAAAGTCTGCAAGTTTCACCTCTTTAACACTCTGTCTCTTAATAAAACCTGTCTTAGATCATTAACTAAGGTCAAACAGCTTGTGGGTGCTGTCCAAACAAACACTTTAGGACTTTACCTACTCTATGGTCAAACCTGGAAACTCCCAGATGGAACTCTGCAGAGTTTCACGACAGAAGGCAACAGGGTTACCAGAGATAGAAATAAAATCTGAAAGAATGTGGGACAGTTCAGGGTCTGCAAAACTTATCAACCCATTAGAAACATCAATACCACTGCCCTCTTCCAAGTCCATTAATGTCAAGGAGTGGCCCCCTACCAACAGCAGCACTCATGAGGACTGGTGATGAAAGATTTGGAAAAAAGAGGCATCACTTGCCTTATAATTCACCAGTGTGGCCAGTAAACAAACCAACAGTGGTATTTCATCATGGATTGTCAATAGTTTTTTGCCAATGCTGCAACTTTAACTGATGCAGTTCCAAACATTGTCAAGATGGTGACATTGCCACAGAGGTTGCTCATACTTGAATGGCTGCCCTAGATGTGAAGGACAAGCTTTTCATAATTCCTCTCCTCGACTATGTTTCCTTATCATTATTGCTTGACCTCTTTATGGACTACTGAGGAAAGGAAAATCATGGGAACAACGTAACTGCACATGAATGTACTGGAACTGTTAATAAGTGAACTGAGATTGTTCCAACAACTGTCACATACACCCAACTGACCTTACTCACATAGAATGGGGATTCAGTGGGCATGGGTCTCATTGTAATCTATGGCAAAAGGGGCCAGAACAGGTGGAGACACCACTGGAGTTTAGCTCCCACTCTTTCAGTGATGTCAAAATGACGTGCACCGATCTTGGAAAGGGTTGGTCTCCCTGTGAAACAGGCAGAACAGACAAAGAGAGGATAGAGTGTGATCAGGACCTTCCCACCTCCCAGATGTAGTTCATAAGGGTACAGTGTCACCTGCAGGCACTGCTTAGAAACTTACAGTGGTCTGTCTGTCTGGGAGCTATCAGGGGAACTATGAAAGAATGGTTCAGCACACGCCCCCTCCCACGGGAAATTCAGAGTTGCAATGGCTCACATTTCACAGCCATGATGGTTCAAGACTGGTCTAAAGAGGAAGAAATCTGATGGATATTCCACATTCCATGATATTCCCAAGCTAATGGTCCTGTCGAATGCTCCAAGGGGTTATGTTACTAGATGGAAGTTCAGGTCTTGCTTCAAATCTTAGGCTGCAGTTAATCCAAACTTTTGTATGGATACACACTATTAGTCAAAGCCCTGAGTGTTCACCTCCCTCAGTCTTCCAACTCACCAGTAACTTGGGAAATATTAACCATGGATTTGATCAAAACTTGGGAGATAATGTGAAAAACCCACACAAATCTGACTTGGGGAACCGAGGAAGGAAAATACATTGTGAAGTCGCCCAAGAACAATACACCCACACGGAACTGCAACACCACTAAGCCACCATTAATATTTGTGGTCCTAGGGAAGTGATTGATATGATTGATCATCATCCCCAGGACACACGTACTAATATACCATGAGGAATGCATATTCCAAGGGTACAGGGAGTGGCACAATGTGGTGTCTGGTCTTTTTTGACTAACAATGATACCAGGTCTGACATGATTTGTTCAGAGCTAAGCATACTCTTCTGAGGCATACCAAGTGGGTCAGCACTGATGGAATATGGTCTGCTGAGGGACAGTGATGCCAACATGCACTGGGACTATTAACACTTTGTCCCCTTTGGAGGAAGCAGCCTCTTACAACAGTGGTGTGTGTGGACAAACCAAAAGGGAGTCACAAGACCAATGACAACACGTGTGTCCTGGATAACCCAAAAAATGTGTCTTGTATTCCATATCTTTCCTATGCCAACCTGCTCAAGATTATCACTGTCCCTTTAAAAGACAGGGACAGGCACACTGTGCTCACTTTCTTGTTTCTCTCCGGGCTGCCAAGAAAGTTGTCTGGGGCAGGTTCTCAAAGCCAGCACAAGGCAGAAGCCCTCTTTTGTTTTCTCTCTGGGTTTTAGAGAATTTCCTAACACCATTTTGGCTGCTCTTGCTGGAAGCAATAGCTGTTTCTGGAGCTGGGGAGGACGTTTTCCTTGGACCTTTTCACTGCTGCTGCCCAGGACGTCCTGGAAAGCCAGACCCCTTCTCTCTCCACGAGTTCCAGCTGCTGCCCCACTTCCAGTCGCCACTGCTGATGGAACTGCCACTGCCAGGAGCCCCTGTCGGGTGGTGTGGAGCTGACAACCTGGCAGCACTGACTCTTGGTTCTGAACTATATGAAATAGTCCTTCCAGGTTTTTTTTGTTTTGTCCCTGTTCCCCGTTGGTCGATTTTTGGGGGAAGAGGGAGTTCTGTAAACACAAAGGCTCAGTTGTGTTGGGTTTTTTCTTTTCTTTGTCCTCTCCCTCAGCCATGTGGTTGGGAGAAGGAGGCTTCTCCACCAGCTTGTCTTTACCAACAAGATGTTTGTGAGAACTGGACTTGTGGTGGGGTGGGCCCTGGAATCTATTTTTACACCCCAGCTGACAGCATTCCAAGACTGACTGATGTTATATAACCTTACCAGACAAATTAAAGCATTGACTAATGCAATTCGAGTGGGACTGGAGGAACTAAAGGAACAATTGGAGGCAACATCAAAAATGGCTTTGCAAAACAGACTAAAATTAGACTTTTATTATGGCCTGAAAATGGAATGTGTGGATGTGTGAGTCTGTCGAATGATACCTGCTCCATTCACATACCAAATGTAACTAAAGACCTGTATGAACTAGATCATATGAAGTATACAGCAAGAGCAAGCAGAGTTCTTGGAAGTAGTATGGAAAATGGACATTTAACGAGCTGCTGCATGGGTTAGGATTTTCACTTACTGGCTGGTTACAGAGCTTATCACTGTCTTTGTTATTAGTTTTTGTTGTAATTATTACATTTCGTGAATTATTATCAATGATAACCGAGGTAATGATCTGTCAGGTATGCATAAGATCTGTATAGATGGAAATGAAAGACGTGGAAGAGGAGGAAAAGGAATCACCCTAGAGAGATACCCCAAAAATCAATTATATGAAGTTAAATGAACCTTATGATGTCCCCTGTGGTCAAGAAAAAGAAATACACAGTCCATGATGTCCCTTAGTGTGAGACAATGTTATGGCTGTTGTTTGTGTGCCTGTGGCCATGGGGTGAATAACGTGATGAGTGCTAAGTGTTGGTTTAAGTCGGTGACAAACTGATGATGCTCATTGAAAAAAATGTGAGCTGGGCTCCTCACTGACCTTGCACATGGGTGGAGCAAGGTCAAACCACTGGATGTTGTCTGCAGTGAAGTGGAGGCCTCACAGCCCGATATTGTTTCAGTACCAGCCATAAGCCTCACTCCCCCTTCCCCCTCCACAAGAAGCTGTGTTATAACTCTGGTCCATTAAGAAGATTAGGATCCAGATTCTCTGGAGAAGGGCAGACAGCCCTGATTGCTGCCTCAGTAGGTGGAGGAGGACCAAAGTGATTATTTTACCTTTTGTATCAACTTTAAATTCTGACTGAAAGTAACCAAGACCCTCATTAAGCCTTATTTGCTTATTAACATTCACACCCCTCAGAACGCAAATGAAGAGAAAAGAGAACATGCCTTACATATATGACAACAGTGACCAAAATCCCACCTACGCCATGTGATTGTTCCACCCCTTTGGGAAAATTATTGTATAAAAGAAGGGGTGTATTGGGGCAAAGAAAAAGCACCATGCATGAATCTGAATGGTGGAAGTCCTTACTTCACTTGGCCAGATCTATAGTATTGATACGTTGTGTTATTTGTGAATCTGTGATCTGTGAATTTGTGATGAAGTTCTTATTGAACACAATCAGACCCATAGTGTCAAGAACCACATTCTTTGTAAATCTGTGCTTGTTAAAGTTCTTCTTGAACACAGCTACACTCACACTGCTGAATTGGGAATAATCAGCAATTAAGCCCAGCCACACCCAGCCCCTCTGATCGCTGACGAGCTGCTGGACCTGGGGACAAGTGGGTTAATTTTCTGTCAAAATTGCTATACCATTCATGCCACATACAGTACAGAGTGGGCTCAGTGCCCTCTAGAAAAGCCAGCTCTCCTAAGCAGCTCTGTGCTGATATGGGGAGAAGGGAACAGTTTCCTGTGTGAGCCTAATCAATTTTCCCTTTTACTTTAGAATTTGGGATTTTTTTCTCTCCCATCTCCTGTAAGCAAAAACCAACCAGGTACAGGAAAAACCCCCTCACAATATTTATTTCACATAAATTCAGGAAATGATGCACTTTTATCTACTGTTCTGTTTCAGACTGTGCTCTAAACCATGGCATCACTGGATCCTTCTGCAGAGCTTGACAGATGTACATATCTGCCCCATACCAGCAGCCTGTCAGGGGCAAACCAAAACACACTTTGAAGCATGGAGAAGATGGGCTTTGGACCTTGCTAAAGGCAGATTCAGAAGAATCCCGCCTAACCTTCCACAGAATTCCCAGGAGAAAATGGGACTCACACACTGTACAACCCTCTGAGACCACAGCCTCATCCAGGCTCTTCCTCCCAGACCATCACCTGCCTGCACAAACTGCTCTCTGCCTTTGAGGAGCTGAAATCTTGTGATTCTTCTGCATGAGGGAAGTTTCCACCACCCTTTCCACAGGTATCCAAGCCTTCACATGCCTTGAATTGAAATCACAGTGTGGCCTTCCCAAAGTACATAAAACACACCTCTAACAGTCACATAACTTGGTTTCTAGTCCCAAATCTGTCTTAACTGCAAGTTTTTAGTGATCACATTTGTAAACAATAATGGACCTCTCACTGTTCTACCAGATCTCCTTCAACTCCCTGCCCGGTGCTCCCATGTACCCAAGGATGAGCAGGGGACACCTTCCCAGAGCAAAGGAAGTAGAAAAACAAAGAAAGAAATCAAATAAAAAACCCAGCCATCAACAAGATGCTGCCTTTGATTCTTTAATAAGGTTTTGGTAGTATACAAGCTTTTTTTGTTTGTTTGTTTCTTCTTTTTTTTTTTTTTTTCTCGTTTCTTTGTATTATAACATGA
>NW_008238454.1:130700-135951 GCF_000691975.1 Corvus brachyrhynchos | reverse complement strand
CTTTAAAAAGTGTTTGGTAGTATACAAGCTTTTTTTTGTTGTTTTTTTTTTTTTTTTTTTTTTTTTTTCCCGATTGTCTGGATTAACATACATGGATTTAAAAAAGGCACAAAATCCATTGCACAGCTTCTGTTTTGTTTGTTTTTGATGACATTGCCTGTTCATTGTGGTTTCAAGTGTAGGATTTTACAGTACTCTGCAGCATTTACAGCATGATCTACATACAGGTAATCAATGCATGCTTTTATACAGGAGACAGAATTCAAATTCTCTCTCAGTATTTCTATATACACAATAATACAGTCTTTTTCTTCTGAAAAAAAAGCTTTAAATTGGTCTTGCATGCTTGGTATACCAGAAGAATTAGTGCAAGCATATATTACAGTGTTATTGCAGTACAAAAAGGGGTTGACCTTAGGCTCTAAAGGGATTAGATAAGGAAGAATAAAAAGACTCGAGGAAAACAAGCTTTGGATCCCTTTAGCCAACTACGTCCTTCCAAACGGATCCCTACACAGTACTGCCTTTAAAGCTACAGCAGGCTGCGTCCCCTCCATCTCCCTGCTGCCTTCCCCCTGAGACGAACTTCCACAGCTTCTGCAAACCTTCTGTCCCTAGCAGTCCGTGAGGACTCCTGGCAGCTTGAGGAATCCCTCCTGCTGGACCTCTTAACACTGGAGACCTGCTTGAAAGGGACTGCACTGACATCCACTGCTTCAAGCAAACTCAAGTCCCAGCAGATGAAGTTTCTCAAGCAAACCAGGAAGCACAACAGGTTCCCTACGGCTTTTGTCTCCTCTCAGTAGCAATGACCACAGAAACCCACATTCACCTCCTACTCAAGCAGCAGCTGGTTAAATATGGTTTGGACTCTCCTGCTTAGCAGCAACAGAAGTCTAATAGGTGACAAAAGGTAATGCGAAGGAAGGATATGCTGGTCCCTGAGATTCTTCATGGGAGCTGAGAAGTCTGAGAAGAAGAAATCAAGTTCTCAACACGACGTTAATTGTTCCACTGGGAATGGGAAGAGGCCTTAGTCCTGAGAGATGCAGATGGCACACAGACAGCAAAAGCTGTAGTCCAGTCTTCCCTGTAACAGCTTTTATTTGGATACTATCAGGACCTTAGCATATCCTGGAAAGTGACATTATCCTCTGCCAACATAGACTAAGCTTGATCGGGACTGGGAGATCTGGCAGGATTGACAACAGTGAGTGGAAAAAACCCTAGAATCTGAGTTTCTGAAGCAGCTCTTCCTTCAAACTAGCATCAGATGAGGTAAAAGTAGCAGGGGCCTTAGAGCTGCCATGCTTACTTGCAGGATCTCCATGTTCCAAGAATCAGCACCATAAATGTTAGAGATGTTCTTCTATCCAGCATCTCACCATCAAATGCTCCACAGCCTTTTTCTTCATTCTTTTGACCAAGGTGAATAGGACAATCCAGTCCTGTGCTGGGTAAGTGCTCTGCTCCTCCCTGTTTGTGCTTTCACGTGTTAGGTTTGTGCCAGTTTTCCTAGCGTCTTGGATGGAAGCAAAAGCTCTGTAAAAGTGGAATGCCTGCCACTCAGCTTCCCAGCTCTGTACCCACCAGAGTCTCCAGCGAGAGCCAACGCAGAGCTCCCTGTCTGAGTGGACATGGGGACCACTTCATTTTTATCATTCATTAGAGACTCGGGAAATAGTGAGCAAGTGGAAGGAAATGATAATTCAAAAATTGTTCTAATCCCTAACTGTAAAGGCAACTTAATAGCAGCAAGAAAGAAGAATAATATTCTGAAAGCTAAACATCTTCCTAAGTCATAAAAATAACCAGAAGTCAGCAGTGCTGAATAAGAACCTGATCTGGTGGGGGTTTTTCTAGAAAGGACCAAGCTGAAGGGGCAAGAGTCCCATGGAAATCCTCCTTATCTGACTTGTTCAGAGGAAATTTGCCATTACCGTGTTTCATGTTGCCAGATAATTAATTGCACTCATAATTAAACTGAGAAACTTGTTGGAGTTGTTGGAGGAAACCCTGGGGATTTTTACGAGGCAAGTGCACTAGATGAGGTAACTCATTGAAACACTTTGCATATGAAAAAATAAAACCTTCGAACATAAAGCAATTTTCTTTTCAAACACTAGAAGACATGCAAGTGAATGTAAAATGGGGATTGCTTCCAATCCCCAGGTTACATGGTTAGCAGCTTGTTCAAAATGTACATTCATCATAACATCATTTTTTTCAATGGCAGGTGTGATACAAAGAAGTTGCAATACAGCAAATAACACTTAGAAACATTTCCCAGAAATTAATCTTTGCGCTGTCCCCTGGAACTACCAATGCAGGTTTGTTGTTATAGTCATCCAAACACAAAACACATGGCATTAAAACACAACAAAAAAGCAAGGTAGTGTAGCGATGATCAGCCTTTACGTGTTTTATTTCATGTTTTAATATTACCCAAAATAGGTGTTTGCATACTATAAATTACATCCCAAGTGCCAGCACTGTTCTCATCACCAGAATACTCTGCCACCAACTGACAGCAAAAGGAGAGATATGTATGTATGTTACAACACACTGAATTAAGAGACCTGGGCTGGGCCAGGTTGCTGAAATCTGACCTGCAGTATGCAGAGGAGGCCAGGTGTGCCACCTGAACCAGACACCATAAAGATACTTTCTGTAAGTGGTTGAGATTTGTTCTTTGCAACAGCCTTTTCAGCATTTGGGGGTGTGCAAAGTGGCCCACTACTGGCACAGAAACTCTTCTGTAAGGCAGGACCACGTGCGACCGTTCACATACCACGCGTGGGTCATGCACACACACAAACACACAGACAATCAGAAATGGAAACTCCAGCAAAAAGCATCACAACACCACCCTGGGGACAACAGTGAAATCAGGAAGCACATCTGGCTTACTTTTGTCAGCCCCTCCAGAAATTATCATCTCCTCCAGTCACTCTGGGGAGAGCTGGTAACTACAGGGAAGCAGGTCAAGAAGAAACCCCATCTTCTCAAGCTGAGAAATAATGGGGGCAATTTTTTCACCATAAACACTAACAGGATTTTAGGGGCTTGCAAATTATCCATGATTTTAAAGGCTTCAGACCTTGTCTGCTAGGAAATGCAAGTTTATTTTTTTCAGCTAGCCTCTTGCAGCCCATCTGTTACGCCAAGCAGAGCTAGACAAATACATGATAGCTATCTCCAAATTGTTCTTTCCCATTTTTACCAAAGGGAAACAAGAAAAGGAAAAATAAAAATAAAAGCTTCTCTTTTGAGTAGATTGGGATAAAAGAGCCCTTTCTTATTCAATGTGAAAGTAGAAAAATGGTCTCAGCTTCAGGTAAAGTTCTGAGAGTGTCATGAATAAATTTCTAATGACAACCATTAATAAAATGTCTCATTCGTATAACCCAGCAGTTGACAATACAAATAAATTCAGTCACTGACGCAGGACTGCGTCAGTTACTAAGTGCTGTAATACAAACACGACTGGATACCACAGAGACTCCATGTAGCCTAAGGAAGAGATGCCAGACCCACTGGACAAACATGGTTGGTACCTGTCACCAATCCCTCCAGATAAGAAGTAGAAAATCTTCTATTTTCAAGAATAATCTTGTGCTGCTGTCAAGCTCTTAAAAGTTCCACATAGACATATCATGGAAGATTGATGGCGGTGTGAGAGGGAAGGACGTTAGAAAACAGGAAAAGGACTGAACACATCTTTCCGTGCTTTCTGACCTTCAGTCTCCTATTGTTGAGCTATTTTACAAGAGAGGAATGAACTAGCAATCGTTGTATTTTCTTGCCTTAATTTATTTACAAAGGATCACAGCACCAGATTCAAATAGTGCATTTTTACATGTGAGGAAGGGAAGTTCCTGGTGATCTGCAGTCAAAGAAATGCCTCCGTGATATTTGTTGTATTTGGTATATAGGTCCCACCCACTGTCCCGACGATTTACAGATCACCAAAAAACATTCAGCCTCCTGAAATTCCTTTTGTGCAACCAAACATCTGGCTTCATCCTGACATGTTCTGAAAAGGCTTTTCTTGTTCTGACTCCCCTATGTCAAACAGCAGGGAAGTGACTAATGGCAAAAATAAAGCACTTGGGAATCATTTGGATTTAAGAGCCTATAGGAAGGTATGAAATACCACAAGTGTTTCTGAATAAACTCTGGAAAGGCTAAATTGAGGTGTTTGCTCTGGTTTCCCAGACTGCAGAAGGGTCCTTCTGACTGCAGAAGGCTTCTACTACAAAACAAATCACCAAGACTCTCAGAAGAGGCTGCACACGTTGGGACAAAGTAGTCAGTGACAAAGATGGTACCAAAGCCTGGCAATGCTACTGAAACAAAAGACAAATGAGGTAGATAAACACTCCAAAGTAAAATCTTTGGAAGAAATGTTTGAAGCACAGAGCAGAAGTGTCCCAAATGACACTTGTTTTGTTTCTCATCTCAAGTGCTCACAGCCTAGGCAAGTTAGAAGAGCTGTGTGTCCACTGGCTTTAGAGCCACTTTCGGAAAAGAAACAGCTGAGCTACTGAAGAGCCATTCAACCTCTGTGCCCCTGAATTGGCTGAGGAAGGTGCTGAAAACACCTCCGCTTATTATGGCTGATCAAGCAACAGGCCTCTTTCCAGAGGTTCTGTATCTAAAAAATATAGCAGAAAGGAAAGAAAGATTGTTGACTGGTTCTTAAAGGCATGCTGCTTTCTTGTGTAACACCTGGGTCTGGCTGCTCCAGAAGCAGCTGGGGAGAGTTGGGTGTCAAATGGAATTGAAGAAAAAACAAAGAGCTTGTTTAAAACAACAAGATACTTTGGCGGCCTAATGGCAGTGGCACAGGCTTGATAAGGGAAGAACAGTCATTATATGTGGCAAAGTAAAGAACACCAATCCCCAGGAAAGAATCCAGCAGTCCGTGATACCTCCAGTTTAAGACAGGCAACAGGAGGAAACACTGGTGTGTTGAAGTTTGCAGTTAATGAAGAGTGTCAGCTCTGTTGCACTTACAATTTCCCTCTACTGGCTGTTTGAAATACCCTATTTGATTTGAAACTTCCCCACTCTCCCAGCTCCTAGGTAGGAGAATGGGGACAGCAAATTTTGCCAGCCTAGAAAACATCCATTTGGAAGAACTTGCAGGTTTGCAACTGGAGTTGTGACGTTTTCTCACTCACAGAGACCTGGCACTGATTTAAGCAGAATTTAGAGACATGCTGACAGCAATAGAAACGGTGTTCAG
>NW_008238454.1:127948-130650 GCF_000691975.1 Corvus brachyrhynchos | reverse complement strand
GTTTTCTAAATTTAGCTGTTGATGCAGACAACGATTGGGCAGAGCTTGCTAAGTCCTAAGGATTCCCAGATTTGAAACTGTCTTGAAAATGGAAGGTATCTTCCATTCTCATTTTTGAAATCAAGCTGCCTTTAAACAGTGCGATCCTCACTCAGATTCCATGTAGAGCTGAGACTGCTCCAGTTGCCAAAATGTGCCATTTTTTTCCAATTTCCTCCAAGGAAGTCAGAGGGAGGGAAGGCTCCTTTGCTGCTCAAAGTGCTATAGGGATTTTATGGCACACCACGAGCGATGCAATGCATAGGAAACCGATGCAGGAGGTATGCTCTGCAGATTCTTGGGAATGGCAAAGGCAGAAGGTAGTGCAGGTATCCAGGGATGCAATAACGATGTGAGGGATGAGATTCCATGAATGGCAATGGAGGTAAGCCACGGGGGCAGGTGAACGTGTGGAGTGGGACACACAGAGGCAACCAAGGCAGAGCAAAAAGACTTTGTCATACAGGGAAGAGATAGGAGAGGCAAATTGGAACAAAGAGGCAACTAGATCTAAGAGAACTTCTCAGTGAGGTGAAGGGGTTCTGCAGGTGAAGTCTACCAGCAGCTTGGGGCTATAGCCAACTGCTGCTGTTCTTGTATCCAGATTCAGATTTGAACAGAAGCTGGGTGGCAGCTGCTGAGCAATGTCTGTGCTTACAGAGCAATGAGGCGATCCCAATGAGCAATGAGGAGAACAATGAGGAGAACATCACCTGCCTTATCTCAATCCAGCCTGGAGGCCACTGTCCAAGTACAGCTTCTCCATCCTGGGTGGGGGGGAGAGGGGGCCTGCAGCCTTGACCACCACAATGCCCAAGTGGAGACACACAACAAGGAGGAGTGGTAGAACAAACAGGAGCGACTTCATGAAGAAGAGCTAGTGTAAGGATGGGGTTATATCACCCAATATGGCTGTTTTACAGGGCACTTCTATCTCACTTTCTCTCATCACTGCAACAAAAGAGACTTTAAATAGTGAAAGAGGTGGTGCACCACAACTCTTTCACATGCCTGCCCCCCTACAGTAGTAAAAAAGAATGGGAATGGTAGACAAGTTCAGGCTCACACCAGGGACTTTGTCATCATGGGGGTATCAAGAGGAGGCTCCTAATGCACACTGGCATCTGCAGACCTGCACCTGTGTCAGTGCAACTCATTTTCAGCCAACCCCCTCCCACCAAAACGGTCTCCCCTGAAAGTGAATGCACGCTGGCATAACCACATTTATCCAATGCTAGCTTAACCGAAGCATTTACATAACATTTGCACAGAAATCATATCTCACTAGCTCCTTCCTGAGGGAAGGAGGCTGAGGAGAGAGCAATAAATTGGAAACATCTCCCGTTCTGCATAGAAAGAAAGTGAAAGGAGCCAAGAGGCCAAGATATAAAAAGATGGCTTTTATATGTATATAAAAGTGATGAACATTTGCTCACTGAAGTAGATCATGAGATCCCAGCAACAGCTACCTGTCCTGATGCCAATGATCTCTGTGAGGGAGTGCTCATTTCCAATTTGGATTCTGAGGAGAACAAGTGCTATGTACAATGTATGTAAAAGAAGAGTACATCCCTCAGGATGCAAATCCTGTTCTTGGACCCTTCTGATGAACACAATTTGCCTAAGAGTGTGATGCTGAACGGGAATTTTATTTCACTAGTATTGATTCCCAATGGCTCACTCCATCTGAAGAACTAAAAAAACCCTACCAAACACAGAAGGACAAATAACTAGGGCAACTAACTTTTCAGCCCACAGACCCCGGACCAATTTTCATGTCAACAGCCTTCCATCAGTTGGGTTTTTTGCCAACTGATTTTGGACATATTTACATTTATAATTGCAGTCATTATAAATTAAACACAATAAATAAATGCAATATAAATGTAATCTACATAAGTTTTTTTAGAATTGCACCGCAACTAGTTTCAATATTAATTTATTACATTTCCATATATATAAAAAAGATCTCTTTTCACATTGCTTTAATTTGCCAACTGTTCCTCAACAATACGTAGATTCCATAGTAATTAATACAGCATTAGATGAAGATGTTAAAAAACCCCTTCAAATTGGCTATTTTTAATACTTTTTGCATAATACTTTAACATCAGGATTCCAGCCATTAGCACCAATTAATTTTTTCAGAATTAAATTGTAAAAGACATACTGATCATGAAATAAGACCTCTCACAAAACCCAGGTGACAGCAACATGTCAAATTATTCTGGTATAGAGCCCAAATTTGATGGTTTAACAGGATTGGTTTAGAAACCAGTATCCCACCTTACAGAGACTGAACAGCAAAAAATTCAGAGTCTTTTAATAATGTATTTCAGTGGTTTACCACACACACCTATGTCTTTAAAATGAGCATCTTGCTTCTAGGTTTACCTTTGCTACTTTATCTTCCATCTTACACTCATTATCTTTGCCTGGCAGGTTAAAACCCCTCTTGCTCTCTTCAGGCAGGGACACCTAACAGCAATCACGTCACTTTTTAGTTTTGTATTTAATGACAGACTGCATTTCTTCCAGCTTATTCTACAAGGCAGGTTTTACAGAATCAAGCATTCTTGTACCACTTCTTCTCTTTTAGGTTTTGAAAATCTTTTACAAAAATTTCCGTACGAGACTTGGATATGATGTCTGGTAGTGATCTC